>NW_024080557.1:48100-117887 GCF_014754425.2 Oryx dammah | reverse complement strand
TCACTGACTCAATGGACATGGGTTTGGGTAGACTCTTGCAGTCGGTGATGGATAGGGAGGCCTGGCATGCTGCGGTTCATGGAGTCACAAAGAGTTGGACATGACTGAGTGACTGAACTGAACTGAGCAGAAGTCACAGGTGAATTTAAGAATATATGGATTTGTTAAAGACTGAAATGTTAGTTCTAGAGGGTAAAGTGAGCAACTTTAAGGCATGCTAACAAAAATCCATCTATGGGGTCGCACAGAGTCAGACACAACTGATGCGACTTAGCAGCAGCAGCAGCATCAACAAAAATAAATATTTAAAATGGTAAGTATTGGAAACAATCTATGAACCCATCAACAGATGAAGATAAAATAATGTGATACACACACACAATGGAATATCACTCTGTCATTTAAATAAAAATGAAATCTTGCCATTTGCAATAGCATGGGTAAATTTTGAAGTTATTATGCTAAGTGAAATATGTCTGAATGACGAAGACAATTAAATTATGATTGATTTCACTCATGTGGAATATGAAAAACTAATAAGCAAAACAAAATGAATAATAAACATGAACAAAACAAACCATAATGAACATGTTGATAGAATAGAGTTGTAGTTATCGGGGCGCGGGGGGGGGGGTCGTGGCTGGAGGGACAAAATGAATAAAGGAGATCAACTGTACAGTGACAGATGGGGTCACTGAAAATAAATTTTTGGTAGTTATTACAGAAGTAGAAATGTAATGTTGCAAAAAAAAAAAAAAAGAAAGAAAAGAAAAAGGGTAAGGATTAGAGTTGGTGCCTTGAGAGTTCTGGAAGTTTTCTTAAAATTTATGTGAAAGAAATGTATAGCATTAACAGAAAAGAAGAAATGTATGTCATAGATTAAAACAGAGACTCACAAGACAGATTTAATAAGAGTAAGCAAAGAGTCGGACACGACTGAGGAACTTCACTCAATGACTATTGGTGTGAAAGAGGATTGGAGAATCTTGCCAGGGAAATCCAGTGTTGAGAGATTTCAACTTGACTCTCTCTATTAGAAGGAAGTCTTTTTTCATGAAAGTAGTTAGTCCTACCCTCTATATCCCATTCTAGAGATATATTGTGCCTCATATGATGCTAGGTGATGGGTCAGTTCAGTTCAGTTCAGTCGCTCAGTTGTGTCCAACTCTTTGCAACCCCAAGAAACGCTGTACGCCAGGCCTCCCTGTCAATCACCAACTCCCAGAGTTCACTCAAACTCATGTGATGGGTAGAGAGTGGTCAACAAATCATTTTTGTTCTTTTCCTTTATAAATGGTGAAAGAAAATGAGAAAATGTATGAGGGTTGGGAATAATTTAAAAATATATTTAAGAAAGATATCACTAAATAGTTTTTCTTAATATTAGATTTTTTAAATCAATTCAAATTTGGGAGGTATTATTAAGATAAAGGGGGTCCCTGGTGGCTCAAACAGTAAAGAATTTGACTGTAATGCAGGAGAAGTAAAAGTGTTAGTCACTCAGTTGTGTCCAATTCTTTGTGATCCCATGAACTGTAGCCTGCCAGACTCCTATGTCCATGGAATTCTCCAGGCAAGAATACTGGAGTGGGTTACCATTTCCTTTTCCAGGGGAACTTCCCAACCTAGGGATTAAACCAGGTCTCCTGCATTGTGGGCAGATTCATTACTATCTGAGCCACCAGGGAAGCCATTTGTCCAACTCTTTGTGACCTCATGGCCTACACAGCCCATGGAATTCTCCAGGCCAGAATACTGGAGTGGTAGCCTTTCCCTTCTCCAGGAGATATTCCCAACCCAGGGATCGAACACAAGTCTCCCACATTGCAAGCAGATTCTTTACAAGCTGAGCCACAAGCCAGATACAATCCCTGGGTTGGGAAGATTGCATACAGAAGGAAATAAAGGATATTTTTATCTTAAATGCTATGTGCAAAAATTTCAGCTTCATCTTCTAGACAGTGTATAAGTTTTAAATTGGGAATCACATGACAAAAGCATCCCTGCAGAAACTTCAAACTAGCAGTAATATATAGACTGGATTGAAGGGGAAGAGATCAATTGCAGGATAGAGGCTGTGGATAGCCTATGTATGAAATAACTAAGTGTTTGCATTGGGAATGGAAGACAGAAATTACTAGAAATATATTATAAAGCAATGATAATACAGGGTGTGAAAATTTCATATAGACATAAAATTAGAGCTGTGAAGTTGCAATGTTCTACAATTTCCAGTCATTTGAGATATAATTGTTTAACAATAATGAGAAATTTGTATTTATATTCAGAAGAGACTAGCTTATTTTTAATTGACTAAAGATTTGCCTTTGATTTTTAAAACTTGGGGAACATTTATATTATTAAAAATAAAAGTTGTGGTAAGGTTTGATGAGACATAAGATGATTTTGTGAAGTAGCTATTTCTGCCATTTAGCAGTTTGTTAGATGATAATTCTCAAAATGAAACAGAACAAAATTCTGCTTTGGAATTCATTACTCAGTCCTTAAAGGATGTTTTCCTGGGAAAAATATGGTATTGTGCTGTCCAAATAGAACTTTCTAAAGAGCTCTTTTTATTTTACATTGGTTTTATAGTTACTAAAAGCACTAATTTTATGGGTGTTTCAAAAATTATTATCCCTGCTGCAACATTATAAAGAGAAAGTGCATTCGTCTGTCAGAGAGCTAACTTTGCTAAATTGGTTAATTTTGATCTAGTAAGCACAGCTTGAATGTAGAAGTAATTATAACTTGTATATATATATTATACAAAAAATAAACACAATAGCATAATAGCTGAAGGAAATGTATATATTATAGTGCATGAACATAAATTTTTTCTTATTAGTAATCCTATATATACAATATTTAACCCATTTTTTCCCATTAACTATGAACATGGCAAATATATTTCTAAATCAATAATTTCCTAAGCAAAACATAAAAGGTTTAAGTCAACCTCAGGGAGATTATTGAAACATTTTTGAAACTAGGATTGTCTCAGCTAATCTCTGGCACTATTGTTAAAGAACCTGCCTGCCAATGAATGAGATAAGAGATACAGGTTCAATCCCTGGGTGGAGAAGAGCAACCCACTCCAGTATTCTTGCCTGGAGTATCCCATGGACAGAGGAGCCTTGTGGGCTATCGTCCACAGTGTTGCAAAGAGTTGGACATGACTGAGCAACTAAGTGTGCGTGTACACATCTCACAAGGTCATTCTGAATATTTGTAGTAACAGTTATGAAAGAGATCACAGAGCCTGGAAGATTGTAAGTGATTGATGATGATAGTATTAATGATACAATTGATAATATTTATTGAGTGATTATGTGTCAGGAAAGCAAAAAGGTTTTATACACGTTGGTCAAAATTTCCTTGAAGTAACTCTACATGGTAAGTATTATTTTAGTTTTCATGTTATAGGTGAGGAAATTGAGGCTTAAAAACTTGCATGACTAAATTTAGTTATACTAACTAGAAAAATAAAGTGAAGCTAGCATCCAAAGTCATGCCTGAGGCAATCAAATAAAATTGATAGGTTGGATAAAATACATCTCCATCTTCCATTTCTCTAAACTTCATATTCTAATTTTAGATAGGACATATATTCCACTCAACATAGTTGGACACAAATATTCTGAAAGTCACATAGTAGGAAGTGGCAAAGTTGGGATCTTATTCAAGCAGTTTTAAATGCTAAGGAGTAGTTTGAATACCCATGGAATTATTAGTTTCATTCATTCATACTTTAAAGTTTATCCTTTTTATGAACTTGCTTACGTTCCAGTTTTAAGTATTTTAGCTTTGCCTTCTGAAATATTTTCTATTTTTGCTTTCTATATTTCCTTTAATTAAAATCCATATTCTTTTTTAATAAAATGCAAATATCATTAATCACCTTCTAGTGTCCACCTCAAAAGTCTATTGTCAAATATTATAGCTACAATGGAGTCATTGTAATTTCTTTAATATATTTTTTGTTTTATGTTTCTATATGTTATTTACTTATTAGCTTGTTAAATATTTCTTGAATGAACTAAAATAATGAAAATGAGAAAACTATCTAAAATTCTTGACACCATGCCTAGGACAAATTAACTGCTTATTATGTATTCCTATTTTAGCTTGAACAAAATTAAGGCCAAAATTTCAGTGTCATCTTTGCTTCCTTATTTTCTCTAATTTGAAAATATGCCCAGAATCTAGTCGTTAATCATCACATCTATTGATAGCACATTAGTCCAAGCCAAAATGTCATCATCTTTCATCTGGATTAAAGTAGTTGTCTCTAATCTCCTATATTCTATATTTACTGTCTTCATCTTTTTTCAAACACAGCAAGAATGATCCTGTTGAAAGTTAATCGATATGTAACTACCTTACACAAAACTCTAACATTCTCATGATTCCCATGTCATGTAGTATCATATTCTCTCTCTCATTATGCTCCTGCTATACCTATCCCAACCTCCCTTATTGTTACTTGCATGCACCCCAGACATGATCCTAATGCAGGATGAGTGTACAGGCAGTTCTGTCTTCCTTAAACACTTTTCCCCTGATACCTGTATAGCTCACTGGCCATGTCTCTTAAATCTTGTTTAAAAATTAGGTTTTTCAATGAGGTGTTTATTGTTACTGTGGTTCACCCTATATAAAATTAAAATGCTCAACATCCTTGTCTATATTTCATTTCTAATTTGCATTTCTCCATAAAGCTTATCATTTAACATAAAATATACTCACTTACTCATTTTGTGTATTATATAGTTCAGTCGCTCAGTCGTGTCTGACTCTTTGTGACCCCATGAATTGCAGCATGCCAGGCTTTCCTGTCCATCACCATCTCCCGAAGTTCACTCAGACTCACATCCATCGAGTCTGTGATACCATCCAGCCATCTCATCCTCGGTCGTCCCCTTCTCCTTCTGCCCCCAATCCCTCCCAGCATCAAAGTCTTTTCCAATGAGTCAACTCTTCGCATGAGGTGCCCAAAGTACTGGAGCTTCAGCTTTAGTATCATTTTTTCCAAAGAAATCCCAGGGCTGATCTCCTTCAGAATGGATTGGTTGGATCTCCTTGCAGTCCAAGGGACTTTCAAGAGTCTTCTCCAACACCACAGTTCAAAAGCATCAATTGTTTGGTGCTCAGCCTTCTTCACAGTCCAACTCTCACATCCATACATGACCACAAGAAAAACCATAGCCTTGACTAGACGGACCTTAGTCGGCAAAGTAATGTCTCTGCTTTTGAATATACTATCTAGGTTGGTCATAACTTTTCTTCCAAGGAGTAAGCGTCTTTTAATTTCATGGCTGCAGTTACCATCTGCAGTGATTTTGGAGCCCCTCAAAATAAAGTCTGACACTGTTTCCACTGTTTCCCCATCTATTTCCCATGACGTGATGGAACCACATGCCATAATCTTCGTTTTCTGAATGTTGAGATTTAAGCCAACTTTTTCACTCTCCTCTTTCACTTTCATTAAGAGGCTTTTTAGCTCCTCTTCACTTTCTGCCATAAGGGTGGTGTCATCTGCATATCTGAGGTTATTGATATTTCTCCCAGCAATCTTGATTCCAGCTTGTGTTTCTTCCAGTCCAGCGTTTCTCATGATGTACTCTGCATATTAGTTAAATAAGCAGGGTGACAATATACAGCCTTGACGTACTCCTTTTCCTATTAGGAACCAGTCTGTTGTTCCATGTCCAGTTCTAACTGTTGCTTCCTGACCTGCATACAGATTTCTCAAGAGGCGGGTCAGGTGGTCTGGTATTCCCATCTCTTTCAGAATTGTCCACAGTTTATTGTGATCCACACAGTCAAAGGCTTTAGCATAGTCAATAAAGCAGAAATAGATGTTTTTCTGGAACTCTCTTGCTTTTTCCATGATCCAGTGGATATTGGCAATTTGATCTCTGGTTCCTGTGCCTTTTCTAAAACCAGCTTGAACATCTGGAAGTTCATGGTTCACATATTGCTGAAGCCTGGCTTGGAGAATTTTGAGCATTACTTTCCTAGCGTGTGAGATGAGTGCAACTGTGCGGTAGTTTGAGCATTCTTTGGCATTGCCTTTCTTTGGAATTGGAATGAAAACTGACCTTTTCCAGTCCTGTGGCCACTGCTGAGTTTTCCAAATTTGCTGGCATATTGAGTGCAGCACTTTCACAGCATCATTTTTCAGGATTTGAAACAGCTCAACTGGAATTTCATCACCTCCACTAGCTTTGTTCGTAGTGATGCTTTCTAAGGCCCACTTGACTTCACATTCCAAGATGTCTGGCTCTAGATGAGTGATCACATCATCATGATTATCTGGGTCATTAAGATCTTTTTTGTACAGTTCTTCCATATATTCTTGCCACGTCTTCTTAATATCTTTTGCTTCTGTTAGGTCCATACCATTTCTATTATATTATATATTGTATTATATAACCTTCCCTATTATTTAAAACATGAAGGGCTAGAATATTATTTTTATATAAACACCTAGAACAGAGCTGGGCACATAAAAGAAAAAGTACTCAATAATATTTTCTGAATGAATATATTAACTATTTTCACTGAAAATTAAATTTTTTTCACTGAAAAATAAATCATGAACATTTCCCCAGATTACTGTAAATTCTTCCCAGACATAATATGTAATGACAGCAAGTGACATCCAAATCATGTTGATGGCAATTAATACAAGTCCAATTTATACTAAGGTAAAAAGGTATTTGCTTAAATAACTTGAAAAGCCAAGGGCTCTGTAATTAGGTCATCCATAGTGAGGGACTGAAGCACCAAAACTTTTCTTCTCTTTGTAGATTAGTTACATTCTTTCCCATCGTCAGTCTATTTCCAAAGAGGAGAAGCAGGGTCACTTCCATGGATATAAAAGCTGTTCACAGGACACTTTGCTCAGAATGGCTCTGTGTTTAGTTTAATACCCTTGGCTGCTATCTTGAAATCTGAACAGTGAGTCTTCCATTCTCATCTTACCCTAGGCCCTCATCATTATGTAGCTGGTCCTGGGTAGAAGCCATTGTCCAATAAACTTTGAACTCTTTATTTACACAATTTAAGTACTTCTCAGGCCGAGAATGCCTCTTCAAGCTGCCACCGCCATGTAATCCCACAGCCACCTGATACAAAGAGCTAACTCATTGCAAAAGACCCTGATGTTGGGAAAGACTGAGGGCAAGAGGAGAAAGGGATGATGGAGGATGAGGTGGTTGGATGGCATCAATGACTCAATGGACATGTGTTTGAGCAAACTCAGGGAGATAGTGAAAGACAAGGAAGCTTAGATATGCTGCAGTTCATGGGGTCATAAAGACTAGGACGTGACTTATTGACTGAACAACAACAACAACGTACTCCCAAGAAAAGTGATTCCTCTACCTCTTTGCCTATCACTAGTGTCAGTTTAAAATACACTGGGGACTCCATTGGCCCACACGGAGCACTTCCCATTCCTCTACACAATTCTGTGCTTAGAAATTGACATTTAATTAGATGAGAGTTTATTTTTGACAAGGGGAAATCCCAGAGGAGAATAAGACTATGTTCACAATAAAAAAAAAAAAAAAAAAAATTGGGGAAATGATACTAATTGATAAAAACAGTAAATATACATCACTTTGTATAATTAGAATTTGGGGATATGTCATAACTTTCTTAATTTCTGTTTATATTGCTTTCATTTTCAACATTATATATATCACTATTAAGAAATCTTATTACATAAACATTTCCCCTGTTTCTGATCATTTTTTTATAAGAAATCCTAGAAATTAGACTTATAAAATATAAATAAATTTAGCCCTTTGCTGGGAGCCAGCGTGAGGAATCCCACCCATGACAAGGTCATGTGGAGAGGCCTGATGGGCAAGGCGAGTCAAGCTTCAGGGTTTCCTCCTGGAATTTCCTGAGCATGAACCCCCAAAACCAGAATCTGCCTGCCTTATTGTACTGTGCTTTTCCACTCTTCTGACACACTCTGGAAAAAGTTAACTCAGGGGTTTAGTCTTCTGCATTTGAAAGGGATGTTTCAGTTCAAACCCCCTCTGATAACTCTCTAGCTTGCCTAACAGGTTGCCCCAGACTTTTTATGGCTTGTGAATTGCTTACAGCCCCCAACTGCGAGAGGCATAAAGCTTAAAGCATCTTAAAAATACAGAGCCTTTTCTAAAGAGCTGAAAATCATATTGGTGACGGATTTCACTGTTGACTCAATGATTGCTGCCAGGCTTCCATATTCTTTATCTTTTAGGCACCTGGGAGGATATTAATCAATGTAATCGGAATATGGAAAAAGGGTATATAGTAGTTTTGATGTTAGCAACACTAGACTTTTGAGTTAATTACTTTTCTTCTGTTATAAATCACTGTACTCCTTTTACTTGTTATAAATTGCTGTATCTTTGCTATGTAAGGATGTAACTTTGTTTAGTGCTTTCTGAGAGTGGCACCAGACTTTGGGAAGATCAACACAAATAAGTCTTCTGGTTGACAAACCCTTATCAGAAAAGGGCTGTAAAATGTTAATTGGCCCTTTTGGCTGGAAGATGATGTAAATCACCTAAGACTTGTGTATACAACTAGGTATGCAGAGAGAAAAGCCTGGTTTTGATAAGAGTCTAGGCTGATAACGCTGCATAATTTTGTATTACCCATTGATCTCTATGTAGAATCAAAAAGTTATAAAAGGCCTTTCTAGACAATAGAGGCTATTCAAGAGAACGCTATTCAAGAGGATGCCGGTGGCCTAACGTAGATGGTGCAAGCTCCTTGTCTGGAAATTTATTGGCTTTCCTTACACCAAGTTATTCAGCCTCTTTTCTCCACTTAATTTTCCTACTACACTATTTCTTCCTAATCTAATCTTATATTTCTAAATAAATAAATAAGTTTTTCGTCACCTATGCCGTCCCCACTTCGAATCACCCTGGATCCACTGGGGCTGGACCCCGTCAGCCCTTTGATTTATATTTTCAAATTGATTCCAAGAAAGATTATGACAATTTATGTTCTCATCACTCAATAATGAAGGTGCTAGACTCAGCATACTTACCAGAATTTAATACTTACCTCAAATGGACTAATAATTTAATATATTAAAAATAGAATATATGATTGAAATATATTGATTTGCCTTTTTGTGATTCCTAATTATGTGGAACATGTTATGTATTTTTAACAGTACTTATTTTATATTTTAAATTATCCACTTATGTTTTTGCTCATTTCTCTTTTGTTTTTATCTGTTTTTAGGGACAGTTTCAATCTTGCGTCTTTCATAATTGTGGCAAATAATTTTTCACTGTGATTTACAATGAATGTTTGATGTGTCACTTTGGGGGGAGAAGTGAAAATGTGATTGACTGTGTGATACTTTGACTTTTTTAATACTCTAAATGTATAACTTCAAACTTGAGAATATAAAATAATTTTAATAAATCAGTTTCATTAAAAACATTAACTATTGCCTCAAATGCTCACTGCCAACTCCCAAAAAGTTGTATATCAATCTCACAAATTGGTAAAGCAACAGAAAGAATATGTCATGATTTCTATGCACAAGGCACACAATAATAATTTATTTTGTTCCTGTGGGGCCCTAAATGGGAAACCTTAAAAAAGAAGGGCTAGCTTTGCGGTTTAGAGCTAAGATGGCACCTGGCGGAAGAGATGAGGGCGCGGCCTAAGTTGTCTGTCAAAACTCTTGATTGGTTTTCTTGATTTCTGTGCACGTAGAGAGCACGTGATCACCATAGACTCCTGTTATAATGATGGTACATGATGATTTGACCTTTAATGTGATTGGTGCAACTATGGAAAGTCCCTCACAAACCCCTCCCTGCTTGCCTTTATAAACCAAGAGCTTACAGCAATAAACCGGAACTGCTTAGACGGAACCCCTGTCGTGTCTGATTGTCTCTCGCTTGCCGAGGGGCTGGGTTGGCCGACAGCAGGCTCACTTGTCCTCGGGACCGCTCGGCTTTGCTGAGGGAAGTTCCACTGCCTCTCTCTTTCTGTGGAGCGCCCCCTGCAGTTCCAAGTAATGTTATTTAGATGCATCTTCTTGCCACTCCATAAAAATTCATGGTATCTTTATCAAAGTATCACTATTAGAGATTTTTCCCCCTATTAAAATGTTTTCCAAAGGGCTGCAAATATTGCTTAAATATGACATCTTCATTTATTAAAACAAATACCTTTGCAAGTAGTTTTCTGTGGTTCAAGAGAAGACAGTCAGACTTGTGCTGAAAATAAATATAAATGTGAAGATGGGAATTCTTTTATACTCACATTCTGTGAACTTTAGTATAAAGATAAATACCCTATCCATTATTTTCTACTGAGTGAAGGGCATAAAATATGTTTCTTTCATTTCCAAATTATTTTTGTAATTCTCTCAATTGAGGGGTATTAGACCCTGATGCTGGGAAAGATTGAAGGCAGGAGGAGAAGGGGATGCCAGAGGATGATATGATTGGATCAGACAGGAGTTTGAGTAAGCTCCAGGAGTTGGTCATGGACAAGGAAGCCTGGTGTGCTACAGTACATGGGGTTGAAAAGAGTTGGACATGACTGAGCGACTGAATTGAACTGATGGTTAATCACAACTTTTGCTATGTGCCTGGCAATATTCTAAGTACTTCATATTTATTTACAAATTTAATCCAAGCTACAAATTTGTGAAGTAAGTACTGTCATTAACACCATTTTTCAGATTTGAAAATTTCAGGTCCAAAAGGTTATATAATGAAAGCAGAGGCTGGAGTTTGATACAAAGTGACTTGACTTTGAGAGCACACCTCAAGAGAAGAAAAATTCACAAGTAGGTAAGCTCCAAGACTGTTTACTCACTGAGACTGCAAGAAATTTTTGCTTTTGATGCCCCAAAGACAGCAAGTCAGAAACAGAAATATGATTTACTATCACTATATTTAATATTTATTTATTTAATATCCTGGTTGATTCAAGATAGGAGAGTAGTATAATAAAGAGAAATATTAATGGGTGGAATAAGATTGAAGAAAAAAATATTCATTATTTGCAGGTAATGATTGTATAGCTAGAAAATACCAAAGTTTTACAGATTATTAGAAATATGTTTATTTATCAAAGCTATTGGAAGAAAAATCCATTGTACACACCTATACTAGCAATAAACAAATGAGAAATTAATTTTAAAAGATCTTTAGAGAAATGCAAATTAAAATCCACCAAGAAACAATTAAATCCTCACCAGAATGGCTAAAATTAAGAATTTCAAAGCCAAGTGTTGGTGATGATACACAGTGACTGGAAGTTTCTGATGGAAGTCTAAAATGGTATAATTGCTTTGGAATACTGATTGACCTTATTAAAGCTAATTATATGTATATACAATGACTCAGCAGTTTTTTATCTGAATCAGAAATGAGTATTTATGTGCACCAAAAATATTCAAGAATATTTTTAATGACTATTTGTAACAGTCACAGTTTAGAAACAACTACCCATAGATAATAGAAAGGCTAAATATATTGTAATATATTTTTACTCTAGACTATTACATAGAAATAGAGAATAATAAAATCCTGACATGTAGTTGGATAAATCTCACAAACATAACTTTTAGGGAAAAGTTCACAAAAGAGTTTGTAATATGTAACCATTTAAATTAAGTTCAGAAACTAAAGTAGCCTGTGGTAGAAGCCTGAAAAATGATTACCCTTATGGGATTTACTGTTTGGTAGCTTTCTGGTGCTGGAATGGCTGTATCTTTATCTGAGTGGCAGTTGCACACATACATAAATATGTAGAAATTTTTCAGTTGCACTTAAGATTGGTAAAATGTATTAAATCTTATCACAATAAAAATTATTTGTATCCAAAAGAAAGGTTGTGTAACATTTCTTTCCTTTATCATTAAGCAATATATTTGGTTACGTTCTCATTTGGGAGAAACACCCAGGAAAGCAGGAGAGCAGAATGCTGTTATGTCATTATAGTGCCACATTGGTTTTATCAAGGATGTGAAGGGAAAAATACAAACAAATAAATATACACACTTACTAAAATAATTCTATTGGAATCCTTGAACTCCAGTCTGGTCATAGGTCACTGAACTGATTCCCTGGACTTTTCAGTTTGACTCCTCAAGAAGATAGCTTTTTAACCCTTTCCTCCTCCAGATAATGGAAAATCCAAGAGCTTTTCCCAAGATCTTCTCAAAGGGGAACAAGTGATTTATGTTGTAAATATCAAATTATGAATACAAACAGTTCATTTTGTTTACATTCTTCTCTAAAAGTAATGAAGGAATATATCTACATAAATTTTCCCTTAATTCTAAAAAGGTCATTGTATTCTTAGAGTTCCCCAAAGATTTTAACTGAAATAGTTAGGACTTTGTAACTGAATAAAATATATGCACATAAAATAGGAAAGAAAAAGAATTACTGTCCAAATAGCTTTATATTAGCAAGAAATAGGCAAAGATTGCTAGTGATCAAAACAGGAAAATGATCAAAACTGATTAAAAAGACAAGAAACTATAAACAATATAAATCGTGCATCAAGAATTTGCACTCTATACCTTTGCATTTGTTTTCCATTCACATTAGATTTTTATGGTAAAATCTTTCTCTCTGCCACCCTACATTTAAAAAAATAAACTAAAACATTTATCCTGTCATTGTCTTAGCTGGTATTGGTGGTGATGTCTGTGCCTATAGCAAGGAGCATTTGAGTATGCCTCATGTGGTTCCTCACCAAACAACTCACAGCCAGCAACTTTAGCCAAAAGGTATTCATAATATAAGTTCTTACTATTGGAGAACTAGACCATCAGTTTTTAATAGATGGAAGATAACTACATGCAGTCAGACTATTCATTTGATTGAGAAAGAAACTGAGACTCTCATAGGTTGAATAAAAGAAGGAATGAAGTGAAAAACACTGATGTGATTATAAAATAAAGATCTGCCTAAATGGGGTTTAGTCTAATTGTTTTTCCCCCAAGTAAATCAGGGGAAATCCTGATATTTAGGTGGGATCCTGAAGACTATCAATAATAGATTTTATAGTAGGAGATGAGGAGGATATTTCAAAGTAGTAGCAAAGTCATTTGGCATGACTGATGGTTAAAGGGAAAGAAATTTACATTTATTGACCATCTTCTATGGAATACATATGATAAAAACCTTAAGAAAGTAGAGAAGAGTATTTTATACAAAAAATGGCAAAGTTTTTTACATCACTGGAATAAAAATATAAAACTTTAATGTCAAGACAGAATTTTTTCTTGATATAATTATGAATTTACTAATGAGCTGACAATATTTCATTCATGGTATAATTTAATTATTTTTCTTTCTTGAGTATAACCTTTTGCCATATTATTCACTTGCTTTTATTTCTTACAGAAATCTCAAAATTCAATCAGAAAATTTAAATTAAAAGTAGCAAAGAATTAAAATCAAATAATTAATGCCCCAAAATACAACCAGTTTCTCTACACTTAAAAAAATAATATATTACTAACACAAAAGCTGAGTTACTTTTTCGTTAAAAAAAATACAGTAACAGTTGGGAAAGGTAATGATTGAGAGCCTTTTACAATCTAAGATAGCATATGTAATTAGGATGAACTTTTCTTTACAATTCTTTGAGAAAATTACTTGTCACAGATACATTTTCCAGCATAACAACATGTAAAATGTTCTCTTGGGAAAAAAACACCCACGGATGTGGAAATAGTGAAGGGAAACTGAACTGACATGCTCAGTATTTTCTCTGGAGAGCTCAAATGTTGCAAAGGCATTTAAAAATTGCTTGCTTTGGGTGAGGAAGGGTGGGGCTTTTGTATCCCCAAAGAGACAAAAAATTGAAAGTCTCTGGAAGGGGCGTGACTTGGGCAGAGTGGTTCTGTTCAGCCAAGAAAACCCACAGTAATGGAGATAAATGAAAGAGAGGTACATGTGGCGAGAGAGCCAATTATCCAAGATGGCATGTTCAGGCTCTCTTGCCCTACATTTTGTAAATAATATCTAAGTAACGGCTGAGCTCATGTATAGGTACTCACTTGGTCACAAGCTACTTTGTGCTGTAGGAATATACGGGGTCCACCTAGAAACTGGCAGCATTACTGCTGCATCTCAGCTGTGTCCATTGGGTCAGCCATGAGAGGAGGACTGGTTTCAAATTGGGAAAGGAGTACACCAAGGCTGTATATTGCCACCCTGATTCTTTAACTTACATGCAGAGGAAATCATGGGAAATGCTGGGATGGATGAAGCACAAGCTGGAATCAAGATTGCTGGGAGAAATATCAATAAACTCAAATATGCAGATCACACTACCCTTATGGCAGAAAGCGAAGAAGAACCAAAGAGCCTCTTGTTGAAAGTGAAAGAGGAGAGTTGAAAAAGTTAGCTTAAAACTCAACATTCAGATAAGTAAGATCATGGCATCTGATCCCATCACTTCATGGCAACTAGATGGGGAAATAGTTAAAACAGTGACAGACTTTATTTGGGGGAATGCCAAAATCACTGCAGATGGTGACTACAGCCATGAAATTAAAAGATGCTTACTCCTAGGAAGAAAAGTTTTGACCAACCTAGACAGCATATTAAAGAGCTGAGACATTACTTTGCCAACAAAGGTCCATCTAGTTATAGCTATTGTTTTTCCAATAGCCATGTATGAATGTGAGAGCTGGACTGTAAAGAAAGCTTAGTGCTGAATTGAGGCTTTTGAACTGTGGTGTTGGAGAAGACTCTTGAGAGTCCCATGGACTACAAGGAGATCCTCCAATCAGTCCATCCTAAAGGAAATCAGTCCTGAATGTTTATTGGAAGGACTGATGCTGAGGCTGAAACTCCAATACTTTGGCTACCTGATGTGAAGAACTCACTCACTGGAAAAGACCCTGATGCTGGGAAAGATTGAAGGCAGGAGGAGAAGGGGATGACAGAGGATGAGATTGTTGGATGGCATCACTGACTCAATGGACATGAGTTTGAGTAAACTCTGGTAGTTGGTGATGGATAGGGAGGCCTGGCATCCTGCAGTCCATGGGATCGCAAAGAGTTGGACACGATGACCGTCTGAACTGAACTGAACCCTTATGGCTTCTGTGTCAGCCAGAAGAGAGGCTGTGTTATGACTGTTGTGCGAGCCAGGAAAGAATAAACATATTTTCAGTTCCTATGGCTCCTAGAGTCTTCTTTCCACCTCTTAGCTGATGCCTTGTCTACCCTAGGCTCAGCAAACAGTGTGAATAGCAAGACAATTGACATTGAAAACAGCATCAGCAATACAGTACACTGAAGTCACACTGTGTATCTACAAACATATCCTGATAGTGTCAAAGGGAGGTAGAGCCCAAACTGAACACTGAGTACAGGCAACAATTGTGGATTTGTTGAAGCAACTGAAACTTGCAGGGTAGCATTCCCAAGAAGAGAGAGCAGCTCAGAAGAGGAGCCCAAAATTTGGCAGGCAGGTTTCCCATGATTCACCTGTTTGAGGTCTGAACTGCACCATGAGCAGGGTAAAATTCCATTAGGCTTTCAAAGTGATAGACATGGAAATATGTACTTAATATCACATAGTGTTGGAATTCTGGCCCAACCAGAGTGGAAAAATTTATTTTTTTCCAAGTCACTCAGAAGAAAAACCTGAAATACCACATCTCAAGAATAATTTGTTTAGTCACTGAGTTGTGCCCAACTTTTTTGTGACCCCATGGACTGTAGCCTGCCAGGCTCCCGTGTCCATTGGATTTCCCAGGCAAGAATACTGGAGTGGGCTTCAATTTCCTTCTCCAGGGGATCTTCCCCACCCAGGGACCAAATCCACATCTCCTGCTTTGGCAGGCAGATTCTTTACAACTGAGCCACCAGGGTAGCCCACATCTTAGGAATAGGAGTACTATTTTATAAAAATAAAAAGTAAATCAATACTTGGAAAGTATAAATCAATACTGTCTTTATATTAAAAGCTTGCAAGAAAAAATTCAACATTGTTAAAAGAAAAACTGCATAGCCCCTATCCTTAGTATAATCCAAAGTAGAATTTTAAAGGTTCAGAGAAATTTAAATAAATCTTTTTTATGTAACATTAAAAATTAATAAATATGGTTTCCATGGTATGTAGGAATATATTGATTGATCTGATGTGCATGCTTGAAAATAAGAGGATGGGAAAAAGGGACAGGAGAAACATATAAAGATATAATTGCTGAAAAATTCCCACTTTATGAAAAAATATCAATATACAGATAACAGAAGCTCAGTAAATTCAAATAGATCCAACATGGTGAAAACCAAAAGAGACAATCCAAAAAGAGAAAAACAAAAAGGAAAGGGAGGATGGATTGGTGGATGGATGAGAGGAAGGAAGGAAGGGTCCTATATTTGGGAAACATTTCCTCCAAAAGTGAGAATAAAATGAAGCCATTTTCATATAAATAGAAAGTAAACACTAATAAAAATTACCCAGACTGAACACTAATGAAAATGTTTTCTGATAAAAATCTGACTCTAAAAGAAATAACAAAGAGTATTAGAAAATATAAATATTCGGGTAAATATATAAGATGGAATTTCCCCTTAATTTGCTCAAATGTCAGTATCTTATTAAAGAAAAATTATATAATTTACAAGTACAGATAACTAAAATATATGCTAATAATACCAAATTATAGCAAAGACAATGAAATTACATTCTTGTAATATTCTTATGTTTGTGAGCTGTGACTTGTGAAGAATAGTGTAAACTAGTAACAAAGTAATTCTAATTTCTAAGAATGAGCATTTTAATGCCCATTTCAACCACACACAAAAAAATGCAATTAGAAGGAGATTTAGCCAAAAAGCCAATTGTGGATATAAAATGGAATAAAAAGCCAATTTATAAAATGAAATGGAAGAAAATAAAAATAAATAATAAAAATAATGTGGAACAAGGAAATAAAATAATTTGAACAAATAAGAATAACAAGGTGGTACATTAAAATATAAACACATCAAAGACTAAAATTATATAGAGCAAGTAACTCAATTAAAATGGAATTAAAATAACTCAGTATAAAAGGCAGTATAATCATTTTTGTAAACCTTTAGGCAGTTTCTAAACACTTCAATCACAGACCTATCACATCACCCAGAAATTTTACTCCTGTGTGTATATTCAATATAATTGAATACGTGTCCACAGAATGATTTAAATAAGACTGTTCATAGCAGCTTTATTCATAATAGCCTAAGACAGGAAACAGTTTGAATGTTTTCCAATAAGCAAATTGGGTTATATTCATGTAATGAATTCGTACAGAGCAATAAATCAAAAGAACAAACTGCTGACATACATACTAACATGGGTGGATTTTAGAGCATTATACTGAATGAAAGAAGTGAGAAACAAAAGAGTACATAATTTATGATTCCATTTACATGAATTTCAGTAACAGACATGTAATCTATGGTGATAAAATTAAGAATAGTTATTTCTTGGAAGAATATATTCATTGATTAGGAAGTGGCATGGAACACTCTGGAGTTATCTAGGTGGTAGCATATATGTAATTTGTTTCATGGAATTTTTCCTATCAAATTAAGATGATATATATTTAATCATTAGCAGTTAATATCATTAAACTTTTCATGGTCATAAGTATTGTTTATTTTTCTTCCTAACACTTGTTTTCTTACTTTGTTAAACTGCTTTTTTTCTTTTGCAAATATAAATAGCATTGTTATTAAATCAGACTTGTTATTGCCTATTCTATTTCTATACGGCATATGATTTCTTAAACTTTTGTTGTACAAAGCATTCTAAATATTGTTTAGTTAGATTTTTAATACATTTATTTTTTTTAAATGTGTATAAGATCACAATATGACGTTCATGCTTTCTCTATTCACTAGGTTGATGGCTTACTTCTTAATCTGTCATGATGGCCTTATCTGGAGCAATAACATCAGAGCTATCACAAAAACTCTAGATACTCAACATTATTCTGATGAAAAGAAGGAACCAATGATTTATTAGGATTCAATGTTTAATAATTTGATCAGTGTCTTAGAGAAAAATCAGATTTGTCACACTTTCAAGTAACTCTGAGCAAAATATGGAGTAAAGATGTCTTTATTTTAAAAAAATGAATGCATGTTTACCTGTGTGCGATAACTAGGTTGAGAAATGACAGGGGTGAGGAATTGGTTTCCAATTAGATCTTTACCATCAAAATAAGTGGAATTATCTCAGGAAAATATTTCAGAGGAAAAACAACAACAGGCCCTACCAATTTTCTTGTAAGGGAACAGTTGCTTTTAATGGTGGAAATTTCCTGCTGTGGCTATTTGACTACCTGCAGAGTTCCTGTGACAATTATGTGCTGCATTCACTATGAAGAAGATATGGAGACTGAAGCTATGGAGAAACCATTCCCAAGTTAATCACTTCTCTTCAATAAAAATAACAGTTGGGCTCTTAAGAACTGTAATGTAGTTTTAGAAAAGTTGAATTGTCTTGAAATAAATTTTTAAGAATTATGAAACATGCTTTCCTTTAAACACTACCCCAAAACTACATTTTTAAAGATTCATGGTATTAAAGTTTAGAAACCAATATGAGGCAGTCAACACATTCATGGTGTGATCCCTGTGGCAGTGAACTTTGAACATTTGTTGATTAAACTCCATTAGCATGCACTTAATGTACTGGCACTGATACTGGTTTCTGAACATAAATATATTATTAGGACTTAATTCTGAAACACATTTGTATAAAACTTTGCAAATAGATATCATTGGAAGGATTATTTCTCTAATTTCAGAAATAAATTACTGAACTGCACTCCTACATTAAAGTGATAATAGGGAAATACACATATGTATATGATTCATAAAACTAGAAACATAGTTATTTGAATGTAGATAAAATATTATTCCTTTTATCTGTATATTTACTGTGAAATATTTTGGATATACAATAAAATTCTATGGAGTAGAACTAACAGGTTAAATAGTTAGAAAAGACTCAAGTTAAATGTTTTATTATATTAACTTTATATAAAAATGAAAGTTCTTTTTAAAATACTCATAGTTGTAGAATGTTAGTCATTTATGGCAGTTAAATGAAAGAAGACTACTTGAGGTACCTTAGAATCTACATGGTATGCATATTTGCACAACCAGCTGCACCACCACCCCCAAACTTGAGCCAAATCATTTTCAGACAATGCCTATGACTCAAAAGTAATATGAAGAGATAAGAGTGGCACTTAGATTTTGATGTATCCGAGATTACCACTGGGCTTGGGTTAAGATATTAGGAAGACAATAAAAGGAAGAAGTGAAAAGCATATCAATCTTGTTAAAATTCACTGTTGATATTGACTCTGAAATTATTTCCGGAAAGATGCAGATAAAAGGTGATTTTAAAGCCCCATTCCAGACTCCAAACTTACATAAAACTAAACATCTTTCTGGAATTGAAAGATCAACTTTCAATAGCTCAAATCCTTATCATTTAGCAAATAAAGATGTAGAAATTAAAAGCTTTACCTGACAAAACACTTTGTAACCTTAGAATGTGGATTGGAAACAAAAAGGTAATCTTACATGAGAAAAATAATAAGTGTAATATTTGAAAATTAGAATTAATATTATGTAGTATATGACATGCAAATAGAAACCAAAGCAAAGACCTAGTGAAACCAAAATTTAAAAAAAATTTTTTTTAAAGACAAGGGGAGGTTACTGATTTTTCAATTATTTTAACCTAAAATGATCAAAGTAGTAATATTGGGAAAATAAAATTTGATTCAAAAGCCAATGGAAATTAAATATATCAAAGAGCTACCTGAAAAATTGGTGAATTTTCTATAGGTGTTTGGCATCTGAAGGAGCCATTTGGAAAACAGCAAATCTGGAGTTCAAATTTAATTCTTAGAACAAGATACAGTACAAAAAATCAAACATTTAAGTTAAAAAAATCATAAAAGTTAATGTAGAATTAAAAAGTCAAATTGTACAGTGTGAAAGATTTTCCTTAGAAGGCATAAATACAAAACAAAAACAGATTTACTAACAGCAGTCCTATTTACTTATGAAGAAATCAGGGTAAAGTCAAGTTTATTTGCCCAAGGATATAGAGACAAGTATTAAAATAGCTTGGATCCTAATCCATTCTTCGACTTTATTTACTACATGATTTGCTATTATCATAAGTAAAACGATACCCTATTCAGGTCAGTTCAGTTCACTCACTCAGTTGTGTCTGACTCTTTGCGACCCCATGAATCGCAGCACACCAGGCCTCCCTGTCCATCACCAACTCCTGGAGTACACTCAGACTCACGTCCATCGAGTCGGCGATGCCACGAAGCCATCTCATCCTCGGTCGTCCCCTTCTTCTCCTGCCCACAATTCCTCCCAGCATCAGAGTCTTTTCCAATGAATCAACTCTTCGCATGAGGTGGCCAAAGTACTGGAGTTTCAGCTTCAGCATCATTCCCTCCAAAGAAATCCCAGAAATGATCTCCTTCAGAATGGATTGGTTGGATCTCCTTGCAGTTCAAGGGACTCTCAAGAGTCTTCTCCAACACCACAGTTCAAAAGCATCAATTCTTCAGCACTCAGCTTTCTTTACAGTCCAACTCTCACATACATACATGACCACTGGAAAAACCAGAGCCTTGACTAGACGGACCTTCATTGGCAAAGTAATGTCTCTGCTTTTAAATATGCTACCTAGGTTGATCATAACCTTTTTTCCAAAGAGTAAGCGTCTTTTAATTTCATGGCTGCAATCACCATCTGCAGTGATTTTGGAGCCTCCAAAAATAAAGTCTGACACGGTTTCCACTGTTTCCCCATCTATTTCCCATGAAGTGATGGGACCGGATGCCATGATCTTCGTTTTCTGAATGTTGAGCTTTAAGCCAACTTTTTCACTCTCCTCTTTTACTTTCATCAAGATGCTTTTTAGTTCCTCTTCACTTTCTGCCATAAGGGTGGTGTCATCTGCGTATCTGAGGTTATTGATATTTCTCCCAGCAATCTTGATTCCAGCTTGTGCTTCTTCCAGCCCAGCGTTTCTCATGATGTACTCTGCATATAAGTTAAATAAGCAGGGTGACAATATACAGCCTTGGCGTACTCCTTTTCCTATTTGGAACCAGTCTGTTGTTCCATGTCTAGTCCTAACTGTTGCTTCCTGAACTGCATATAGGTTTCTCAAGAGGCAGGTCAGATGGTCTGGTATTCCCATCTCTTTCAGAATTTTCCACACTTTACTGTGTTCCACACAGTCAAAGACTTGGCATAGTCAATTAGTATTAGCTAAATGGAGGTCTCCAAATAGCATTATAGTTATTGCTGCTGCTGCTGCTAAGTTGCTTCAGTCGTGTCCGACTATTAAATAGTCCTTAATCAAGGAAATGGTTTTGATTTGTTTATGTTCATTAGGTGGTGGTTGTAAATGATTTGATTCATTTTGCTAGTGAAACAAGCTAAGAGTCACAATGATCATGGATATTCTATATTCAGTATTAATTTATTTATTCCTCTTCTATATTCAAACATTATCTGATTGAACTTTCATCAGAGGATTAATTTCATATTTTAATTTTAAGGACTTAAGAACACAAGTGATTGTCTATGATAAGTCTGTTGAGAGCAGAGATAGTAGCTTATTCATGAGTGTATGCCCATAATAGATGAAGAATAACATTGTTATTTTATATAAAAAATATTTATTATATAAGTACGCTACTTACTATGCTAGGTGTATGTTATTTAAATCAAGGGGAAATTTTAGCATAGGTATATACAATGAAGTCTATACAGGGTTTACTTTTGTCAATGAATATATTGGATTTATAGACTATAAGTCTTCATATGTAGAGAAAGTGACAATAAATATCAATAAGTTACAGGGATGAGTTGATAAAAGGTAATTAATTGAGAAATGAACAAATATAATTACAAGGCTGGGGCATTTATACTATTAAAAAGTGGCAACTTTTACAGTGTCAGTTGTCTTTTAAATATCTTATACATGATCTAAAGCGGTAATTAATTTCTACTTCCATGTATCTAGACTCATAGTGGGTGTAGTCAGTTTAAATATATGTATACAAATAATACTTTTAGTGCCTGTTGACCTCAAATGAGCAACACTTAAAAGACATCTTTTACTAATTAATACAGGACCTTTGTACCAAAGTTTCACTAACAGCATTACCACTTGGCAGTATGTTTATTCATTTACTTCTTTTTAAATTTTTTAACTTTATGATTATGATTCACTAAATTGATTTTAAATTTCCTAGTGGGTCACTGCTAGAGTGAAAACACTCTAATATATATAACAAATCTTTTAAATACATACTATATGCATATGCTTTGTTCTGTTGTTTGTTTCAATGCTTTTATTTATTTATTTTTCCTTTGTAAAATTATTTATTTTGGCTGCTTCAGGTCTTTGTTGAGGCACACAGGATCTTCATTTCATCATGCAGGATCTTTCATTGAGGTGCCCAAATTCTCTAGCTGTGGCACAGGTGCTCAGTGATTGGGGCTCAGTGGTTGCAGCTCAGGGGCTCCAGAATGAGGGAGAAAGCTTCAGCAGTTGCTGCTGGTGGGTTTCAATGATTCAATGCTTTTAAATTGCAAAGCACATTCAAGATGAAAAATTTGGGGATATGGAAAAGTATTTACAAATATATGTGAGAAAGTAGCGTTCAGTTGGTATAATTTGAGTGGACTTAAACAGTAATTTTGGTGCAGGAAATCACAATCCACTTCAGTATTCTTGCCTGGAAAAACCCATGGGCAGAGGAGCCTGATGGGCTATAGTCCATGGGATTGCAGAGTTGGACACGACTTAATAACTAAATAAACAACAGTAATTTTATATGTATATGAATCCATTAGCTTTCCCTTTTTTATTTTTAAAGTAAGTTAACAATTGAAATATTTATTTGCCATCCTACTTACCTCCTATATGCCTTTTATTTTGTAAAGTTTCTAATCTAATTCTTCGTTCTATAAATACTTACAGCACTGTATAGTACTCAGAGTTATAAACACAATCATAAAATTGGTTTTTCAGTTTATTTGAACTAGCA
The DNA here is from genome assembly GCF_014754425.2 of Oryx dammah. Classification (NCBI taxonomy): domain Eukaryota; kingdom Metazoa; phylum Chordata; class Mammalia; order Artiodactyla; family Bovidae; genus Oryx; species Oryx dammah. The sequence continues at coordinate 94,759 of NW_024080557.1, read as the reverse complement.
TATTTTAATACTTTTAATAAATTGAATGCATTGTATAAATGCTGTTAAAATTGTTCTTTACATGGATAAGTGTAAGGTTCAATTTTATAAACTAAGATGCTTTCAGGAAACTTAATATATATAGACTTCAATTAAACTTCAAAGAGGTTTGGAAAGAAATGTTCTTTAAAACCACCAGAAACAACAATTTTTAAACAATGAGAAATAGCTGAATAAAGAGAATGCTGTGATCAGTTATGATTTTTCAAATAAATGCATCCAGTACCCTGAAAAGATAATGTCAGAAATGGATCAAAGCTGTAAAAATTGCACCCATAAATTCAAACCAAATGCTCTGTTTGAAAATATTGTTGATCTCTTTATGCCATTCCCATATGGATCCTGTCTACCATCACCACTTCCCTAAACATCTATAAAAATGTATTACTTAAGATGTGTATCATGATTGGATTATCAACATACTAACAAACAGAGAACATGTGTAGTTGTACTCAATATAATGCAAGTGAATGAGGCACAGTGTTAAGAATGGTGGCAAATGATGTAATGAGTTCTGGAGAGAACTCTGTAGGGAAAGCTTGTGACAGAGGGAGACATTGTAAGCTCTGAGAATGTATTTGACAATCAGGGGAGGTATTAAGCCTGTCTTTTAATATGGTCTGGGGGTGGGGAAGTGCCCTGCTTTCAAATGAACGAGAAGCAATATCCTTAAGGAGAGATGAGTTTCATTTGAAACTGAGAAGTGAACAATACATTCACGGAAGAAATGACATAGAGGGGTGTGGGAAAGTATTATAACAGGGGAAATATGAGAAATTATAACACCAACAGTTTAGGAGAGATCACATGACCAGAGGCATACAAATTTGGAGGAAAAAAGAATAAAAAGTATAATTGGCAGGGTGATTTTATTCCAACAACCACTAGGAGGATAATGGACAATTGGACCCTTCATGATACAATCTGTGATCTAAAATAAAGTGGTCTCCTGTGAAATAATATCCCTTTACTTCTTTTTCTTTAGGAATTGGAAACAGGAGCTACCAGAGTATGATTCTCTTTTTCCATCGGGTGAGGGGGGAAGAGGTGACAGCTTAAGGATGGAAGAAACCAGATGATTAATTCAATACCAAAAGTAATAATGAGTGAGTGAGGATGCGGTCCTAAGAGTGTTATCAAGTTGGAAGCAACCTAGAATATTGGATACTGAGTCTAACAGTGGTCAAAATGGTGTATGGGAGCTTTGAAAAATCTTTAGAAAAATTCTGATATCTAGCAAAACCTGGAAAATGATGGAAAGCCTTCTAGAATATCACAAACAATAAAGAAAACCACAACTAATCAGATGCAAAATTTCCTAAGTTTCTAATTTATAAAATATTTGCATTTTAGATTCATAAAATCAGGTAATTAAGTACTGTAGTAAAACAAAATTTACTTGGACTGGTGCTATTTTGATATGGCACATTTGATTTTTCTAAACAGATATAACTAATTCTGCATACAGATGTTAACATATTTTCTTTAACTTTTTTTTTCTCTCCCAGTTACCCTTCATTAGAAGTTCATCCCATTTTCCTTTCTCTATTGGCATCATCCCTTAAAGACTCCAGGAAGTCTTCACGTGTATATGGCTCAAAAAAAGTAAGCCGGGCACCAGACATTAACCCAAGACTAAACAAGAGTCAAAATAGTCTAAATAAACCAGAGTATTATGAAAACTTCCCAGCACTAGTCAGTGAAAGCTGATGGAGTGTGTGTGCCCTGCTCTAGGACCTGGAATTGAACCAGGCCATCATCTTACCCTCACTTTTCCTTATGGATTCTGTTTAAGGGGCATTTTCTCTTCTTTCCTGAGAGAATAAGTTAGACAGAACCACCCTGAGCTCTCTCACTGAACTTCTCTATTCTTGGAAGCACCATCTGGAGTTGCAGCCTTTTTCTCCCTGAAAGTATGGGGTTTCTTTTACAGTATGATCTTTCTCACATCAGGCTTCCCTTTTGGTCCAGCGGTAAAGACTCTGCCTTCCAGTGCAGGAGACAGGGATTGCATCCCTGGGTCATGAAGATCTCCTGGAGGAGGGCATGGCAACCCACTCCAGTATATTTGTCTGGAAAAATCTCATGGACAAAAGAGTCTGGCAGGCTACGTACGGTTCATGGGGTTGCAAAGAGTAAGACATGAGTGAGCTACTAAACAACTTCTTCATATCAGAGAGAGTTCTGTGCAATATGTATTAAACTGTGAAAGTCTTGACAGATTAAATCCCAACATTTTCTATTAGATTTTCCTTCCTCCCTGTACAATCTCCTTGTACAAGACAAAGGATGACTGCAAAACAAAGAGGAAAGTTTACAGATATTTCCTGAATAAAATATATTCAAGGCAATCTAAAATGCCAAGCCATTTAAGAATTACTTTTACAAGTACATGGTATTAAATTAACATTATATTATACACAGTTTTAACTGCTTATTTTCTCTGTAGATATATATTTACTAATTCTAAATATATGAACATTTAAAAATTACATTATACATGATCATATCACCTGAAGTCTATAGATGTTTTTGTAATTAGTGACAATTAGATTTTTGTTCATATATTTTAAAATTGCTAGATTAAAAACAAATTGTATCTCACTGTTTATAAGCAGAAAGTCATCATTAGTTAGGGTGACTTTAATCTAAAAATAAATATAAAATTAAACAGCAGTAACAGGCACAGAAATAATATATACTTTTGCTCTTCTTTCCAGTTTCATGAGTAATTGGTTTTGTCTCTGAAAGAAAACTAGACATTTCTGAAGCCCCAGGGTTATGATTTACAAAACTAAGCAAGAATGATAGAGTACCAATAAAATGTGCATATGTTTTTCAGGGAAAATATAAGAATAAGTATATTTATTTAAAATAACTATAAACTGTTTAATATTGATATAATTTTATATATTTACATAAATATATATATTATATTTATATGATATCAATCATATATATTTTATATTGTATATTTTGGTTCAAAATGAATTCCCCATATCTCAGCATGTTGGCACTAAAGTGGGCTGGGATTGTATGATACAGTTTGCAAGGTTAAGAGACATTACAGAAGTAGTGCTATTCCCAATTTCCTAATCATGCATTAATTTTACTTATTCTCATGTGATTACACAAAGCCCTGACCATGCAACACACCAACTAATGTGTTTAATATCTATTCTAAAGGAAAAGAGTCAATTATATATATTTTCTAGTAATTAATACTGTAGTTATACATATGTCTTACCCTTTTTTTTAAATTTTTACTCTATTTTACTTTACAATACTGTATTGGTTTTGCCATACATTGACATGAATCCACCACGGGTGTACATGAGTTCCCAATCCTGAACCCCCCTCCCACCTCCCACCCCATATCATCTCTCTGGATCATCCCCGTGCACCAGCCCCAAGCATCCTGTATCCTGTATCGAACATAGACTGGCAATTCGTTTCTTACATGATAGTATACATGTTTCAATGCCATTCTCCCTTTTAACTCTGTATTTCATTTTCCTCTTAGACCCTACCAGTCAACATTCTTCTGTCCTCCACTATTTCAGTGAAATTTCCCTCCCTCCCTTATGTAGGAACATCATCTATTCCATTATCTATTTCACTATGGCTTTTTCTTTGTATTTTTGAGAATTGACTCAATCTGACAGTGAAATGGACAAAATTTAAATGTGGATTTCTATGAATTTTGACAAATGCATACATTCAATTAACACGCGTAACCCAATCCAACCGAACACAACTAGGTAATGGAAATTTCTATCACCATAGAAAATCTTATTATACTTCTAAAGCCTTCTGATTACTTTCTCACTAATTTAGTATTTTCCCACTTAAGAACATCATATTAATCAAATAATAGACTATGTGCTGTTTTTGTACTTTTACAACTCAGTATGATTTTGAGATTCACTGGTATTTTTTTTAACATATCAATGATTCTTTTTCATTGTTCAATAGTACTTTATATTTTTAAAGATGTGGACCTGTCTATTGTAACAGTCATTTGAATTACTTCTAATTTTTTGTTGATATGAATAAGTTCCTATGAAACATTCTTTCATAGGCTTTTGTGGATATATTTTTTTTATTTCCCTTGAGAAGTACCTAAGAGTGGAATTACTAGGCCAGAGGGGAGATGAATGCTCACTTTTATAAACTACCAAACAGTTCTCCAAAGCAATAACATGATTTTACATTTCCATAAAAAATATAGGAGAATTCATGTTGCTCTTCATCTTTGCCAGAATTGAATGATTTTGGTATTTTTAATGAAAACTATTCTAGTGTGGATGAAGTGATAAGTCACTATACTTTACTTTGCATTTTCCAAATAACTAACATGGTTGAGCACTCTTTTTTCTGTTAAATGGTTTTTCATGTATCTTCTTTAGTAAAGCATTTTTAAAATTATATCCTTAATTTTCTATTGAATTGTTGGATTTTTTTGTATTGAGCTATAAGAATTTTGTGTATATTCAGATATAAACTCTTTGTCATATACAAACTCTTCATCAAATATATGTATTATTAATCTTCTCTCTGTCTGTGGTTTGCACATTCTTAACAATGTTTTTAAGTGAATGGAAGTTATGAATTTTGATGAAGTTTATTAATTTTTCTTTCATGGTTAGTGTTTCTGATGTGTTCTGGAACCTTGTCAAAGTTGCAAAGATACTCTGTTTTCTTATATAAGCTTTATATGTTTTTAGATTTCTGTATAAAAAATAATACATTTCAAATCTTTTTTTTTTTTCCATCTCTATGGCTCTCTGTTGTTCAAGCAACATTTTCTGAGGAGACTTTTTTCTCCAGAGAATTTCTTTGATACCTATTTCCAAACTATTCACCTATCCATTTCTTTTAAAACTCCAATACCAATAAACATTCTTGATAACTGTAATTTTCTAAGTGTTCAAACAGGTATTGTAAACCTTGCAACTGTGAAATTCATTTAAATGTATACACAAAATATGTGCATTTATTGTATATAAACTGTGTAATAATGATTTTAAAAGTTACCAACTATAATTGTGATTTGTCTTATTTTCCTCTTTACTGCTGTCAGTTTTGATTTTGTCTTTTTGGAAACTCTTTAAGTATATTTACAGTTAAGTTCCTGTTTTATTGATGAATAAACCTATGTCATTATGTAATGTTGTTCTTTATCTTTTGTTTTTATGCTGTTTTTGATTATTATTACTTCGTGTTATACCTTTTTTTTTCTTACATTCTATTACACCTATCATTTTTTCTTAGCATTATTTTATTTACAGTTTGTTTCTGTGGACAGTACTTGATTGGGGCTTGCTTTTTTTTTCCTATCTTTGTGACACTTTTAGCCTTTTGAGTATCTAGTCCATTTATAAACTTTTAAGCTCTTTGAGATAACTGTAAATTTCCATATGGTTATAAGAAATATTAACCATATGGAAATTGGTAAATCTTTATAATTATAATAAAGAAAGATTACACAATTCACTTAATTTTCCCCAAGAAAACTTGTATATCACTACCAGGAAATGAATATTAATAAAATCCATTGACTTCAGCCATATATCAGAAGTTTTTCATACATTTATTTTTATGTGTGTGTTTTTGAGTTTGTTACTTAGTTCTGTGCAACTTTATCACATGTTGAGATACATGTGACTACCAACATAGTAATATACAGGACAATTACAGCAGAAATATTGCTTATGCTACTGCCTTAATACCACAGCCACTGCTTCTCTACCTCTGTAATACCTGGCAACAAATAATGTTTTCCATCTCGATACTTTTGTCACTTTATGAATTTTATTTATATCAGTTCAGTTCAGTCGCTCAGTCGTGTCCGACTCTTTGCGACCCCATGAATCGCAGCACGCTAGGCCTCCCTATCCATCACTAACTCCCAGAGTTCACTCAGACTCACATCCATCGAGTCAGTGATGCCATCCAGCCATCTCATCCTCGGTCGTCCCCTTCTCCTCCTGCCCCCAATCCCTCCCAGCATCAGAGTCTTTTCCAATAAGTCAACTCTTCGCATGAGGTGGCCAAAGTACTGGAGTTTCAGCTTTATCATCACTCCTTCCAAAGAAATCCCAGGGTTGATCTCCTTCAGAATGGACAGGTTGGATCTTCTTGTAGTCCAAGGGACTCTCAAGAGTCTTCTCCAACACCACAGCTCAAAAGCATCAATTCTTCAGCGCTCAGCCTTGTTCACAGTCCAACTCTCACATGCATACATGACCACAGGAAAAACCATAGCCTTGACTAGATGGACCTTAGTCGGCAAAGTAATGTCTCTGCTTTTGTGAGCTCTGACATTTTCACTCAGCATAATACTCTTGAGAACCATCCAAGTTTTTGAAATCATCATCATTGTGGTTCACTGAGTTTCCTACATTTTCTGAATTACTATTTTTCATAATATTTAGAAAGGTTTAGTCACTTTTTGATTAAATAGTGTAACACCTTGTTCTGAATTGCTTCTCCCTCTGGGACTGTAATTAAACTCCTGTACATTAAATATTATAATATCACAGACACTGCAGATTTCTTTTTGGTATCTGCTTATTTTCTCTGCACTTCATAATGGAGCAGCAGAGGAATAGGAAAAATTAAACTAATTGTATCATTATTTATAAAATTAGTAGACATCACCTAAACTGATTGGGGATTATGCAAGTTTGATTTATAAAAATAAAAATATCCTTAGTAATCATGAAAAAATTATATATGAAAGAATCATGAAGGGTGGATCACAGTGAAATATTAATAAAAATCCCATAAAAGTATAAACTGAGATGAATAAACATATCTGTCTTATTAAATATGGCAAATTCAGATATTAAAAGAGAAGTATATAGTGTATTATTTTTAATAAGCAGAGGTATATAAATGCCAAAAATAGGTACTAAGCCCAAGTGCCTCTGTGTTTTTCAACTAAGTTTTAAGTAAATATTTCTTAACTAAATTATAAGTAGATGTCTATTAACCAACCACTCTTAATATTTTAGCTCCAAGTTTTACATTGTTTCTACTCTAGTATTGGGAGTATAGATTTATGTTTATATTACTATCACTCTGAATTGTGTTGGAAGGATTTCCTAAAATAACTGATATGAAAAGATCATTAAATTATTAAATCCTGTACCAAAATTATGTGGTGGTTTTCAATAATACAGTTATATATTTTTCTCATTCTTATTTACATATATATGCATAATCTAAATGAAAGAATAGGTAAGTTCTACAAATTTAATCAGATATTATAGTGGATAACTGGGAAAAGATGCAGCACATTTAGCACTGACAATTTTTAAAAATGAGAGTAGAAAAAGTCCAACTCAATTGCATGCTTTGACCTCTGCTTTTATATTTAGCAGTTATAGGACTATATTCTTGAATAAGGATTTTTTTTTAAGAACACAATTTCCTTTACTAAAGAATACTTCTCTGAACAGTATTCAACAAGAATTGTGACTGATCTAATTAAAACTATAATAATCCAGTCACACTTCTCATATAGTACCCCTTATTAGCCTTTCAGGGAGTTTCCTTTGCAGTATAGCAAGCTGTGGCCAGGTCTGGGTTAAGGAAAATTGGATTCATTGTGGCAGTGATGACAAATTATCTTCTGCAAGAATAGTTTAACACAATGGGTCAAAAGGGAAGAAACTAAAGAAATGAATGACATGAGAATGAATAAAGAATAAAATTGCATATTAAAAAAAAAACCCAAAGCAATAGAAGAAATTATAAAAACTGAATAAAAAGGTAATGCAAAACTGTAGCCATAATGAGTTTTCCTTGTCATTAGAGGTTATTACATTCTCACTTCTTTTATGATCATAAGTGGCATATCCTAGTTTTTAAGGGCCTTCAACACATTTAGCAAAAGCAATACATTCAAAATTACAGGAAACTCTTAGCTTTGAAATAATGGCTAGCAGGCAATAATGAACCACTAATTTTTTTGGCAAAAGTTGGTAGCAGTTAGTATGGGTTAAAAGTTCAGTCTGACCCAGCATTTGATTTACTCAAAGTTAAACTTTATTAAGTAATATATAAGCACTTTTCTTATCTCACTCTATTTTTCCAATATCAAAAATTGGAAAGGGACTTTAATACTTTTTGACATTTCTGTGTTATTCACACACTAATGATTTTGTTAAATCCAGCTTAGGATAAAATCATCCCAGGCATATTTAATATGAAATGGATTTCAACTGATATTTGGATTTGGTGCAAAGTAATATTATAGTATTAGGTAGAATTGTTTAAATGATTAATTTAATAAATTGTGTATTGTCTTTATGATGACTTATAAAATGAGTACATTCAATACTGTGGATTTTACTGCAAAAGTGTCTCTAGATCTTTTAAAACTTCATTTGACTTTTGTAAAAATTTATTGTAATATATGGAGTACAGGTTTCTCTGGTGGTTCAGACAGTGAAGAATCTAACTGCAACAGAGGAGACCTGGTTTCAATCCCTGGGTTGGGGAGAACCCCTGGAGAAAGGCATGGCAGCCCACTCCAGTAGTCTTGCCTGGAGAATCCCCATAGACACAGGTGTCTGGCAGGCTACAGTTCATGGGGTCACAAAAAGTAGGACAGGACCAAGTGACTAAGCACAGTACATAGAGAATAGGTGCCATGAAATCTATAGTAGATATTAGGAAATTAAATATTTGAGAAGGTGAAACAAATTTATGGTATGCTCTAACTATTTAATAATTTGGTAAGGACTTAAGGTTAGCTTTTATAAATAACTTTTCCGTGCCTTTGGAGACTATATGAAATATATATGTTAATATGTGATATATGTATTCAATAATATGGACTATAGAACATATTAAATAAGATTTACACATGTGCTCTTATACATAAGCATCAAATTTTTAGAAAAAAATCCAAAACCGACATCTTTGTTTAATATTATTACTTTAAACTAAATGTAATAGGCCAAGATGGTCAAATGGAATTGGTCAAGATGTGTACCTTGGTAAACTCAGCAAAAGGTCCTTACACTATGATGTCTATTATTTATTTTTTAATATAAATTTATTTATTTTAATTGGAGGTTAATTATTTTACAGTATTGTATTGGTTTTGCCATACATCAACATGAATCTGCCACAGGTATACACGTGTTCCTCATCCTGAACCCCCCTCCCTCCTCCCTCCCCAAACCAATAATATTTGTTAATGGCAATTTGATTATTTATCCAACGAATATCACCATGAGCACTACATCAAAGAATTAATGTAAAGAGGCACAAAGATGAAAAGGACATATGGGTATGAATGAATTTTCAAATGAGTAAGAAAGACCAGTTGTGTATATCTATGTACCTAAAATTCAAGGTATACCCATATATACCTAAAGTTCATTGTATGTTATGAGAAAAATAAAGTACCTATATAAATTGTGAAAACTCTTATAATAAAAGGTTTGTAAAATATGTAGATTCCTTAATGGATGTATATTGAGTATGTGGAAAAAATAGGAAAAGAATTTGTGTCTGAGAAAGTAGTACAGACAGGAAACAAGAAATAGAAAAGACTGAAAATTTGGGGTCATGTATAGAGAAGATTCTGGAACAGAGTCCTATTCAAAAGAATAGGAGATAGTGTTGGAGAGTTGGAGATAGATTGTGGATGGAATTAAATGAATAATAAATGTTTTGTTATTCATACTTTGAAGATTTTAGGTAAGGGAACTGAATGATATCAGCTTTTGCTCTGAAAGGTGGATATAGCTATTTTAATTTAATAAGTTGGAAATGAGACGGACTTTATATAGAATTCACATAGGGACAATAGGACAGATGAGAGTCAATGTTGACCTAAACTGGGTTGGAATTAGAGGTGATAAGAATGTTGGAAGAAATATGATTCCTTGTGGGGGATAAATAAGAATTAGCAGGCTATTTGAGTGGCAAGAAACATCAAAAAAATAAAGAAATCAATAATACATACAAGTTTATATTTAAACCTGAGTGGTCATATTTTCAAAGAACTCACATAGGGACAATACTGAATAGCAAGCACCTACTGATTGTTTACTATGTGGCAGTCACTAGCCTAAATACCTCACGCACATTATTTCATTTTCAGTTCAGTTCAGTTCAGTCACTCAGTCATGTCTGACTCTTTGCGACCCCATGAATCACAGCATGCCAGGCCTCCCTGTCCATCACCAACTCCCGGAGTTCACTCAAACTCACGTCCATCGAGTTGGTGATGCCATCCAGCCATCTCATCCTCTGTTGTCCCCTTTTCCTCCTGCCCCCAATCCCTCCCAGCATCATTTAGCCCTTAAAAAAAACTCCAAAACTTGTGATGAACACATGAGTTTTTTGAGAAATTTTTAAACATTTTTGGAAACTTGCCAAAAATTAAATAGAAACTTGCCCAATAATTGAATATTATCAGGACTGGGATTAAACATAAAGAGTAAGACTCCAAAGATCATACCTATCCTGTTTTTTATATAGAAGAGGCATAACATGCTTAAGGAGTAGGAGGACATACAACCAGGATATGGGGAGCCCAGGAGTAGATCTTAGAAATAATAAAATGCATTGTGTATTTGAGAAATAAAACACACTTTGTATGGCTTAAGAGTGGAATGCCAGATGAATTATGAAAAGTAATGGTGTAAATAAAGACAGATAATTTATACTTTTAAGGGCTGCCCTGTGGCTCAGTGGTAAAGAATCTGCCTGTCAATGCAGGAGATGTGGGTTCAATCCCTGGGTCAGGAAGATCCCCTGAAGAAGGAAAAGGCAACCCACTCCACTAATGTCTGGAAAGTCCCATGGACAGAGGAGCCTGTCAGGCTGCAGTTCATGAAGTCTCAAAGAGTTAGATACAATTTAGTGACAATGCAATGCCAATGCCAATGCAAGACATGGCAAGGAAACTGTGCTAAAAGCAATAATAAGTTCTTTGTAAGTGTTAAGTAGGGAAGTAATATGATTAAATTTGGGATTTAAAAAGATAACACTGGCTGAAGTTAGATAAACTTAGGTTGGGAAGAAGGAACAAGAAAGAAGGTAAGCATAAAGTTGTGTTCTTTTTCTTGTTTTTCAATCAGAAGTTGCATAGGCCATGGAAAATATAGCAATCTTAGATTCCTAGAAACAGGGCCAGCAGGACTTGGACATGAACTGAATGCAAATAAGAGCAGAGGCAGTATGGAGAACAAATTTTATGCTCAGGATTCAGGATTGGGTGAGGTGATGTGATTGATGAGGTGTTCAGGATCCTGCATATTGACAGAAACATGGCACATAAAGGAATCCCTTGGAGACAATAATGCTAAGTTTTGCTCCAGGCATATTCATTTAAGATGCTTGTAGGACATTGGGTAGACATTTAGAATTGAAAGACCTTCCCCAAGAAAAAAAGAAAGGTCTTTGTATGTAGGTTTAAGTATTATAGTGGATTTTCACCCCAAACTCTTTCCATGGGGTTTAGAGAGTACCTACTAGATCTATGAAGTGAATACGTGTCATGGGCTAGCCGATGAGTATATGGCGTTCTATTCAGCTCTTGCCACCTAGAACCTTTGCAAGGATGGGTGTATGGCCCAAGCCACCCCTTCTAAACCCACTGCACACATGCAGAGGTTTTAACTGGGACTTCAAAGTTATACAGTGCAAACCTGGTGGTGCTAGAGGCCTTATATTTTAATGCCTTGCTAAATACTTTATGACAATGAAACACAGAGCGGAACCTATGGAAGAGACCTTTGACAGAATCACAGAACAACTGAATCCAACATGGGCTGAATCCACAGGCACCAAGAGTCTCCTCAATTCTGTGAGCCAATTATTTTCTTTTACATTTAAGCTAATTTGAATTATATTACCGTGACACGCACCTAACACAGTACTGACAAATGCAGAAATCATTCACATGAGATTATACTTAGAAACCACATAATCTTCAAAGAAAGGGAGAGTTTTACCTTTGATAAAGATATCAGAGGAATCAATAAAATTGTGAAGTACTAAAACAGTACTGAGAAAGGAGTCTTAGTTGATGACAATTTCAAACTGCAAAGATATATGATACAATTTATTAGAAAATGGGGTTGTAACTTTTTATTTTTAAAAGGAAAATACTATCTAAAGAAATTTTTTTGGTAAGTAGACATAGAATTAGCTATGTAGATAAAAAAAAAAAAAAGAATCGCCAAAGGAAGGTTTTTTTTTTTTAAAATAATGAAAAATTTTGAGCATACTTATAACCTACAGAAAAAAAATCCATTGTGGAGGGAGATAATTAGGATGCCATGCAGAAAATAAATGATAGCAACTTCTATAGCTAGATAAGAAATAGGAGTTCAAAAAGAGATGTGATATTTATTAATAATTTTAAAAGGACATATTGTAAATTGTTTATCAGCTCATTTAAAGAGGCTGGTGATCTATTTGCATTCCACATCATACCTTTTCATAGCAAGGCTATAAGACTCAAATACTTGTTGATTTACCATAGCAAATTGCAATTATAGCAAATAATTTTGTAATGGTTCTTTTTAAAGCAATGAATGAGGTTAGATGCCATCTGCAAAGTAAAATTTGTGTTTGTAGAAGATAGGCACTATCATTGCTTCTATCAAATTAATATATATTCTCATTAAATCATTCTTATTTCTCACAGTTACCTAAAATAATTTATATGAAAGCTAACAAAGGTAAAAAAAACTTGATTTAACTAGGGGAAATTATTTTTTTAAGTTTCCTTTATTATCTTGATTAACATAGATAGTTAAGTGTCATGATGATAAAATGATTTAGTTCAAAAATTAAATATTTCTTAAACTATAAAAACTGACAAGAATTCATGACCTTAACCTGTCAGTTTCTTCCTGCATAATTCAACATTTACCTTTGTCTTACTTCTTTATTTTATTTTACATTTAGACTTTCTGTAGTTCAGGACTTTGCTGCCTAACGAGATTCATCAGTGCTTCTGGATTTTACACATCCAAGATATCCAGATTGTTCTTTTATTCATATCCATCTGGTCAAATGATTATAACCATTTCTTTCCAATGTAGATTCCACAGTGGGATTTACCCTTACCTCTGAGTGTCATTAATATAATGTACGTGATAGGAAAAGCATCTGCAGTTTAAATAGTGATGAAATGTCATAGCAAAAAGTAAATCAAATAATTTTTAATATTGCCAAAATTTCTATGTTAGTTTACCTATTTGGTTATAACATTTTTATAACTTCTATCAGGATTGACAGTTATTTTGGTAATTGACATATACATGCATCATCTAGAGGGTGAGCGGAGATGAGAACAATATTATATAGAAGAAAGAATAAAATCCAAGGGATTATAAAACTGAATAAAGATGGAATTAGTGGAGTTGTCTTACTCCAATAACCATTTACTCTTTCTTTAATTTGAGGTAGTCTTTAATGTTGGTTCAATTAAGTTTTATTCTAACTCAAATTCTTAGATGCACATTGCTGAAAAACAAACTCCTACTGTGAACATCACCTATCATGTTTCAAAGAAACAGTGTGCTTTTGTTTCCTTTTTAACCTAAAGTGCTTTACATGTTTGTCAGTTGTCATTAAAATGGTGCAGGACCTTATGATCCCTTCCACCATGTCCTCAGCCTACCTTTCACCACTGCAAAACCTTCAGCCAAGTTTAATTAGAAAAGTGAGAAGATGCAAAAGCAAAGAAAAGCAGTAAAACAGGACAAAACAATAAAAGTTTAGTCAGTAAACAAAGTCAGGGACCTTTAGTTCCTGCTCAAAAGCTATAGATAATATTCTGAGCTATATCCCATGAACTGTCTTATTGGTTCTGAAATGCACACCAGGTGGAAGAAGTTAACTACATAATCAAAAAACTGTAGCCATGACTTAAGCTGAGACAATTCCAAGAACTGGCCTCAAGAAAATGGGAACAAACCAATCCCGAAAGATGACACTGATCAAACCATAGCATGACCAATTTCAAGATGATCATCAGAGCTGACTGTGCTGTTTCCAAATTTAACCTCCTCCTTCATCTATAAAAGCTCTTCCTATAGTTAGGGGAGTTGACCATTGGACCAGAGTTCACCCCACCACTCTCCACTTTGCAAGCATCCAAAATAAACCAAACTTTGCTTTCTACCAATTACCTCTTTATTTGCTTTTGTGAGCAAACACTTTCAGTAACATCATCAATATGTTAAAATCAAAAACAAATGGAGACCAGCCTTGAAAATCCCAAGCAGACTAAACCAGTTTACTCATACAAGCAAAGCTTAATTTATCTTATTTTGTTAGACTAACTTTATCTGTGCCATTTCTTGCTTATGCCTCCGGAAATCACAAGTAAAATTTTAACTGTTTCCCAAAATTAATATGAGGTAACTATTAACCAATTTCCTATTTTTAAGAAAATTCTAATATTATAACCAATCACTGGTTTAAAAAAAAAAAAAGTCCCTCTCTTCTCACTATATAAACTGCTTCATAACAAGATAACCCTGAGCCTCATTTCATGTTTTGGTTGAGCACTCCTGGGTCTCTAACTTATTTTTTGTTGGCATATGTACAATAAACTTTTACAAATAATTACTACTTCAGTGCATTAGTCTTAATTCTGTTATTTCTGAACTTTTAACAAATATAAAACACACATGCATGACACTTACCTGAATTTTTGTGAATATACAACAAATAGATGTGAAGTCCAGTATTTGAATCCTTCTTAACAGAACTCTCTTCAGGCTGGTCATCATGGCTTTGACTTTCAGGCCATCAGCATTGGAGAAAGGTGAGGAGTTCCCTAACCAGCTCCCCATACTTGTGTTTTCCCACAAGTGTGATGCCTGAGGAATCTGGGTGCCATCATTCTGGGTCCCGGCGTTACCCTTAGCCTGCCTATTTATAAACTCCACTCAGGCTTAATTATCTCACCTGTCTGACATTACATTCAGCTGAATGATCACTTCTATAACACTCTCAGTCTTTCAAAAGTGATAAGTTTATGTGTTATGTATGAACATTAATTTTCAATTTTATTTATATTCTGGGTAAAAATATAATACATTATTTGGGGAGTTATTTTCAAATTTATAGAACAGTTTGATGATGTAGCCTATGCATCCTACATATAGTATATACACTTTTGAAAATGTATGAGGCATTCATGCACTTAAGTTTTGGAATGAAGTACCACGCTGTTGGGTGTCAAGCATTTCTGCAACTGCATACTAGGTTTCTAACAATATTCAGCAATTTCTCCTGACAAAGTGAAGTGGAATTATAAGTGATAACCTGTGAAACCTTTTTAATATACATAACTGCTAGGGTATTTTAGGTTAAAAGGCTTAGTTTTCCTCCAGGCAGCAGTATTTTCTCTTTATACATCATTTTTCTCTTACCTGTTTATTCTGAGTTTTTTTCTTTGTCTTATTCAGCCTTGGAAGATTCCACAAAAATCAAATGTTGTTGAGAAATTTAATGGATAAAATCATCAGTAGTCTGCCTCTACCCTGAGTACCCATTCTTTGCTTGTTTATTGTCATCGTCTGAGCTCAGTCATGTCTGACTCTTTTCAACCCCATGGACTATAGCCTTTCAGGCGTCTCTGTCCATGGAATTTTCATGGCAAGAATACTGGAGCAGGAGGCCATTTTCCTACTCCAGGGGATCTTCCTCACCCAAGGATCAAACCTGTCTCTCTTGCATCTCCTGCATTGGCAGGTTTATTCTCTACCTATGAGCCACCTGGGAAGCCCAGCTGGGTTGTTAGAGTTGCTATAAAAACTTGCTTATTTGTGGGTGAGTGTTCAGTTTGGGTTTTTTGTAAAGGGACACTAAGAAATGATCAAAGCAATCTTGTTAAATTTAAGAAAATTAGAGAGAAAAAACTTTTCAATATTTTAGTCATTTATCTTCCTAAATACTGTCATGTACTTCCTTTTATCCACACAAGTGTCTAATTAATCAAATATAGTTTCATGGTAATTGTGTATTTCCACATTTCACCCTTTTTCACTTAATAATCTATCTTTCCATTAGCATTATTAAGATTAAGTGGTTGTGTGCCCACATGCTAAGTTGCTTCAGTTGTGTCTGACTCTTTGTGACCCCATGGACTGTAGCCCTCCAAGCTTCTCTGTCCATGGGATTCTCCAGGCAAGAATACTGGAGTGGATTGCTATGCCTCCTCCAGGAGATCTTCCTGACCCAAGGATCAAACCCATGTCTCCGGAAGCTCCTGCTTTGCAGATGGATTCTTTACCATTGAGCCGGAGGGAAGCCCCTAAATTAAGTGGTTAATTGTCAGATATTTAGCTATCTGTCTCTCTCACTTTTAATGATCAGCAGCCTCACAGTTTTACATAGATATCTACAAATATGACATGAAAGTTTCAAAATACATAAAGATTTAAAAAATCAATCTATTTTATCATTATTTTAAAACTGGGTTAATTCTTACACTATTTTTTATAAGATATAACTGCCTAAATCTAAATATATATGAGATGTATTCCTTCTTTTTACAGTTAACCAAAATACAGTCAAGTGCATTGGATCATTCAAGACTCACTTGAATAAATTTTTTTTAATATCATATGTGTGCATATGTTTATTTGATCAATTCATCATTATAATAGGCTTTATCAATTATCCACAAGTGTAACCTAGGGATAAAGTAGAGAGGAGATTATGAGAAAAATGCTTCTAAAAATAAAATACAGCTTCTATAAATAATAATATATTGAAATAATAACACATTAAATTATATTTTAATGCCATTATTCTGAGTTATTTTCATATGTAGATATATATTCTACATGTATAAAACTTTTTCTAAATTTATAATCATATATATAATGCATAAATAACTTGCATTCTTATTTTAGAAATTATAACTGTATCACAAGTATTTCTGCTTCTAAGAGAATTTTTATAGTTGTCATGGTAAATATGTTTAATAAGCCATTTGTTGATATTACTTACTAAGTTTTTATAATACTACCAAATGCTCTAATTTTTGAGAAAAAAAAATTGCTCAATATGCCAGCAAATTTGGAAGACTCAGCAGTGGCCACTGGACTGGAGAACATCAATTTTCACTCCAATCCCAAAGATAAGTAATGCCAAAGAATGCTCAAACTACCACACAATTGCACTCATCTCACACACTAGTAAAGTAATGCTCAAAATTCTCCAAGGCAGGCTTCAACAGTACGTGAGCAATGAACCTCCAGATGTTCGAGCTGGATTTAAAAAAGGCAGAGGAACCAGAGATCAAACAGCCAGCATCCACTGGATTATCTAAAAAGTATGAGAGTTCCAGAAAACCATGTACTTCTGTTTTATTGACTATGTTAAGGTCTCTGACTGTGTGGGTCATAACAAACTATGGAAAATTCTTTAAAGATGGGAATAGCAGACCACCTGACCTGCCTCCTGAGAAATCTGTATGCAGGTCAGGAAGCAGCAGTTAGGATTGGACATGGAACAACAGACTGGTTTCAAATAGGGAAAGGAGTACATCAAGGCTGTATATTGTCACCCTGCTTTTTAAAATCATATGCAGAGTACATCATGAGAAATGCTGGGCTTCAGGACACACAAGCTGGAATCAAGATTGCTGGGAGAAATATCAATAACCTCAGATATGCAGATGACACCACCCTTATGGCAAAAAGTGAAGAAGAACTGAAGAACCTCTTGATGAAAGTGAAAGAGGAGAGTAAACGAGTTGGCTTAAAGCTCAACATTCATTGGAGCTGAAACTCCAATACTTTGGCCCCCTGATGTGAAGAGCTGACTCATTTGAAAAGACCTGGATGCTGGGAAAGATTGAGAGAAGGAGGAGAAGGGGATGACTGAAGATAAGATGGCTGGATGGCATCACTGACTCTATGGACATGAGTTTGGGTGAACTCCAGGCGTTGGTGATGGACAGGGAGGCCTGGCATTCTGCGGTTCATGGGGTCACAAAGACTTAGACACAACTGAGCAACTAAACAGAACTGAATTGAAGAACTAAAGAGCCTCTTGATGAATGTGAAAGAGGAGAGTGAAAAAGTTGGCTTAAAACTCAACATTCAGATAACTAATATCATGGCATCTGGTCCCATCACTTCATGGGAAATATACGGGGAAAACAGTGGAAACACTGACAGACTTTATTTTTTGCGGCTCCAAAATCACTGCAGATGGTGACTTCAACCATGAAATTAAAAGATGTTTGCTCCTTGGAAGAAAAGTTATGACCAACCTAGACAGCGTGTTAAAAAATAGAGGCATTATTTTGCCAACAAAAGTCCATCTAGTCAAGCTATGGTTTTTCCAGTAGTCATGTATGGAGGTGAGAGTTGGACTATAAAGAAAGCTGAGCACTGCAAATAGATCCGTTTGAACTGTGGAGTTGGAGAAGACTCTTGAGAGTCCCTTGGACTGCAAGGAGATCCATCCAGTCCATCCTAAAGGAAATCAGTCCTGAATATTCATTGGAAGGACTGATGTTGAAGGTGAAACTCCAATACTTTGGACACTCAATGTAAAGAATGGATTCATTTGAAAAGACCCTGATGCTGAGAAAGATTGAAGTTGGGAAGAGAAAGGGATGACAGAGGATGAGATGGTTGATTGGCATCACCGACTTGATGGACATGAGTTTAAGTAAGTTCCGGAAGTTGGTGATGGACAGGGAGGCTGGCATGCTGTAGTCCGTGGGGTCACAAAGAGTCAAACATGACTGTGAAACTGAACTAAACTGAACTGAAAGCTGGCAAAACATCAGAATCTTTCTTTTCTTCTTAAGTACTGTAAAATTTACTTCTATGAGAGTAAGACCAATGAGTACATTAATTTTTGTTACATTAGATAAATAAATTGTTGGATTTTTATTGTAATTGCTTTATACTTATAAGTCGGTTAGTAAGAATTGATTTCACAAAAATATTTAATTTTCCCTCTTAAACATATAATCCATTGCTCCAACTTTCAAATAATAAAATATTTCAGTGTAACTTTTAAAGATTCTCTGCCACTATCATATTTACTATCAAATAAATGATTTTTTTAAACTGTTGACCACTCACTATTTTCCAGCTGAATCTTCAAAGGATATTTAATCAAAGACAGTTTTATTTAAAACTGAGTATATTAATGGAATATCAAATACTGATTCATACAAATATAAATACCTCTTTCCTCAATTGTTAAGAAATTATCATATTTCTTAACATGATGATCTTTATATAATAATTAATGGTTTTAAATTGATTTTTTAATAAAAAATCATAATTCCTGGGGACTTCTCTGCTAGCCCAGTGACTGAACCTTCATGCTCTTAATACAGGGTGCCCAGGTTCAACCCCTGGTCAGGGAACAAGATGCCATGTGCCACAACTAAGACCCTGCACAGCCAAATAAATAAATATTTAAAAAAAAAATTCCTCATTCTCTTTTAAAAGCTAATTAATAAATAAGTATTTATACCTTCTTGTATGTATGCCTTAATATACTTTCAAAATTTTAAGGCTTTACGTATTTTAAGATACATTTTAGATAGTCACATTTGCTTTTTATTTAGGCTGTCATTCTAAATCATGCCAATATATTATATTGTTTTATCTTCTACACTGTGCATCCTATAATTCAATTCCCTATAATGGAATCAAAAGCTTCCTTTCTATTTCAGGCCCTAAACCTTTACTGCAGACCCCAAATCCCATGGTTTCCGGGGATTTCTGAAAAATTCTGATGACTGAAAAATTCTGGATGACATAGTTAATTCCAGATTGTTCCCAAGCTGAATTCAGTTTAGGAGTACAGTTCAGAAAGAAGATTTAGCACTCAAGCAACCATATAAAGGGAGTTTCATGCATCTCTCATATAGCATCTATTCAAGCTGGTTTTGGCTATAATGTCCATTTTTCACGTCTAATATCTCATTGTCATCATCCCTCCACCTGAGCAATATCTAAATATAGATATTAAATATCTATATTTCACTCTGAAACTTATTTATCTTTTCTATGTGGGCACCTGCTGTGGTGTTCATTTAATCTGATAGGAGACTCCACTTTGGGCCTAACAATTGATCAATGAAAAAATGTCAACTCTCATTTACCAATATAAGGTTATAGAAAAATTTGTAAGGCTCACAGTTTTATTTGCATAGGTAGCCCACAGCCAGTTATTATTTATGGTCACTTTGTTGGTGTATCACAGAAGAAACTGTGTGGTTTATCAACATTTAGCACTTCACTTGTATATGAAACATTTACTATTTGATTCCCAAGTATATTTCATTATCCAGATGTTGGTGCAGGCTACATATTCTCTTCCCCAAAACACATAAAACTTCAAGTCATATTGCTTTATTATGTGAGTTTCTCATAACTCAAACCATTACCATTTCTGGGAAAGTAAGATATTTTGTCAATAATTGATATGGTGATTTTGGTACCCATGAGAGACAGGACCTTAGAAGACCCAGGTTCTTACAACTCATAAAATTCCTGTCTAGTAATATTTTTTCTGTCACAATTTCCCCAAGTTTACTTTTAAAAAAAGGTAGTTGAGTATCAGTTTTGTTTGTTATTTACACAATTCTGGTTCAACTACCTTGTAGTTAGTTCAGCAAAGGTCATATTCTTGTTTGCTAGGGGGTGGTAGATACAGTCTGAATATACTTAGGAATAGGCTCTTATTAACATTAAAAGATCTAGATAGACTATTTTAATTCCATGATTGAATATTAAATCTGGCCTACTTGGTCATTTTTTTTTCTTTAAAGACTTCTCTTACAAAGGATTGTTGAAAGCTGATTGAAATTCACCTATATTACCTGAATAACAAGCCACCTCAGGACAAATCTGTCTCCTTTTCTTAGTGGGGTTTGTTGCACACAAACCTATTTTCTGTAGGAATGTTCTCCTAATCTTTGCCCCTTCCTCGAATCACAAAAAAAGGCCTACCAGAATTCTCATGTGTCTTAATGTCACCTTAAGAGTATGTGGAAGATAGCTTTATTAAACCATCCCTGTAACACAGGTGACCTTTGAACCCATACAAAGTAGCAACACAATTGCTACTGTTCAGTCCCTCAGTGGTGTCCAACTCTTTCTGACCCCATGGACTGCATGTAGCCTGATCCTAAAGGAAATCAGTCCTGAATATTCATTGTAAGGACTGATGCTGAAGCTGAAACTCCAATAGTTTGGCCACCTGATGGGAAGAACTGATTCACTGGAAAAGACCCTGATGCTGGGAAAGATTGAAGGCAGCAGGAGGAGGGGATGACAGATGATGAGATGGTTGGATGCCATCACCGACAGGATGGAGTGAATTTGAGCAATCTCTGGGTGTTGGTAATAGACAAAAAGCCTGGCGTGCTGCAGTCCATGGGATTGCAAAGAGTCGAACGTGACTGGACAACTGAACTGAACTCAACTTGCTTTCTGTCTATTTTGCAGACTGGGGCTAATAAAAGATAGATTTTTAAAATTTTGCATTGTGGTAGGACCATTCTTTGTTTGTTCTGGCAGTGATATTATATCAAAGTCTGGAGATTGGTTTGATGAGTTCTTTCTCTTTGCAATGACCCCCACCTTCCACCCACCAAATGATTACTCATTAGTGTACATTTTTATTATGAGTTATTCATCATGGTGCACTGGAGAAGGAAATGGCAGCCCACTCCAGTGTTCTTGCCTGGAGAATCCCAGGGATGGGGGAGCCTGGTGGGCTGCCATCTATGGGGTCACACAGAGTTGGACACGACTGAAGTGGCTTAGCAGCAGCAGTAGCGTTCATCATGGTCTCTTTAACCATTTACCCCTTTCAATTGATATTCTACTACAAATTTGGAGTTGAATCTCAGCTTTTCTAGAGTGGTCTGTATCTTTCATTGTTTGGTTTCAAGTTTTAAGTTCGAGAGCAACTGGAGGAATCTCCTCTACTCCAGTACTATTTTCTTGGCCTTCAATCTGTATTTTGAACCTAATGAAAATTTGCTTCCTAATACAATCCTCACATAAGTTTCCATTCATTAACACTGATTTGAAACTAGAATCATATTAGCCTTCCATTTATTGAATCATGGGACAAGAAGTTTGGATTTTAGAATATCTAAAAATTCTGTCTCATTATTGTGGAAATAACTATAAATTTCTCCTAGGAGTTGATTATACTCAATTCTTATTTCGATTGAGAGAGTCTTTGTTGTTACTTTAGTGCACTTAATAAATCATACCCACTATCATATCTGGCCATTATAGTCAGACCCCTTAAATTCAGATAGTATACCTAAGACTTGATTTAATGAATAAAATCAGGTAGAAGTGTGTTGTGTCAGTTCCAATTAGCTAAACCTTAGTGGCATCAACTTTGTACTTTTGGGATTCATGAGCTGCCATGTTAAAGCTGAACTATCTTGCTGAACAGATAAAGAAAAGCTTAAACATCCAGTATCTCAGATAATCACAAAACTCAGTAGAAATTCACTTTGATCCACATACATAAGTAATGTTGTTAGGAATAGCATGAAAACTGCCTAGCTGAGCACAGCCCAGATTGCAGACTTGGAAGAAAGAAAATATATATATATATTTTTAATACAAAAGTTTATAAAGTAGTTTGTTACTAAGCATTAATTAATTAAAGGACACATAATTTCAAAGTATTATTTGAATAACTTGATAGATTACTTGTCGAAAATACATAAATTGCAAAATTAGTTACATACAATTTTGCACTAAGTAATAATACGTCCATAAGTTATTTAAACATAATAATGTACTGCCATCTACTGGATTATGATGAATCAACAGGTCACTGAATGCACTGTTGTTATGTAGTCATGATATGTTGATGACAAGGGAGTCAAAAGTCACATGTTTGTAGCTAAAAGAAAACTTTCTTTTTCAAATGGTTTATAAGTATATATTGGAGAAAAAGAATAGAGCATATTTCTCTTTCTGACTCTCATTCTACCCATACAGAAATACACATACACCAAAGGAAAAAAAAAAATCTATCACTTCTCTAGGGATTATAGGAATTACATAATAATGACTAGTTTATAGCTTGACTGCTGTAAACAAAGATCTTGCAATATGTTTGGAGAAGCAAAATATACTTACATAACAAAGAAAACAAGGTTTTAAAAGGTTCAATTACAAACTATAAAGAGTCATTAAAATACTGTAAAAATTAGAAATACAGTTTAGGATTAGATTTTTGTTTGAGACAAACCTGTGTGTGAATCTTATATCTGCACATAGTTGACATATCATTATGTAAAATTATTCTATAAGCCTCAATTTCCTTATAGGTATGGTCTGAATGGAAGCTTGCTGATGGGAGAGACTAACTGAGGGGGAAAGTAGGTTTTGTTCTGAAGGGCGAGGCAATGCTCAGTAAATCATTAATCCAATTTTCTGTTGATGGGTGGGGTTGTGTTTCCTCCCTGTTATTTCAGTTCAGTTCAGTCAGTTCAGTTGCTCAGTCGTGTCCAACTCTTTGCGACCCCATGAATCGCAGCGCGCCAGGCCTCCCTGTCCATCACCAGCTCCCGGAGTTCACTCAGACTCGCGTCCATCGAGTCAGTGATGCCATCCAGCCATCTCATCCTCTGTCGTCCCCTTCTCCTCCTGCCCCCAATCCCTCCCTGCATCAGTCTTTTCCAATGAGTCAACTCTTCTCATGAGGTGGCTAAAGTACTGGAGTTTCAGCTTTAGCATCATTCCTTCCAAAGAAATCCCAGGGCTGATCTCCTTCAGAATGGACTGCTTGGATCTCCTTGCAGTCCAAGGGACTCTCAAGAGTCTTCTCCAACACCACAGTTCAAAAGCATCAATTCTTCGGTGCTCAGCTTTCTTCACAGTCCAACTCTCACATCCATACATGACCACTGGAAAAACCATAGCCTTGACTAGATGGACCTTAGTCAGCAAAGTAATGTCTCTGCTTTTGAACATACTGTCTAGGTTGGTCATAACTTTTCTTCCAAGGAGTAAGCGTCTTTTAATTTCATGGCTGTAATCACCATCTGCAGTGATTTTGGAGCCCAGAAAAATAAAGTCTGACACTGTTTTCACTGTTTCCCTATCTATTTCCCATGAAGTGATGGGACCAGATGCCATGATCTTCGTTTTCTGAATGTTGAGCTTTAGGCTAACTTTTTCACTCTCCTCTTTCACTTTCATCAAAAAAGACTTTTTAGTTCCTCTTCACTTTCTGGCATAAGAATGATGTCATCTGCATATCTGAGGTTATTGATATTTCTCTCAGCAATCTTGATTTCAGCTTGTGCTTCTTCCAGCCCAGCGTTTCTCATGATGTACTCTGCATATTTGGCTCAGACAGTAAAGTGTCTGTCTACAGTGCAAGAGACCTGGGTTCAATCCCTGGGTTGGGAAGATTCCCTGGAGAAGGAAATGGCAACCCACTCCAGTACTGTTGCCTTGAAAATCCCATGGACGGAGGAGTTTCGTGCAGGCTATTGTCCATGGGGTCACAAAGAGTCGGACATGACTGAGCGACTTCACTTTCTTTCTTTCTAAACTATGGTAGAGGTAATGAAGATAAAGGTGACCTACTTGAAAAGGTCCCATGAAGGCATTGCTACACTCAGTGCCCCCAACCCTGCATCAGGCCACCCCTGACCCACGCCTCCACCAGAGACACTGGACATTCACAGGCAAGTCTGGGTCAGTCTCTTGTGGGAATGCAAAGTCAAGTAGGCTTTAGGAAGCATCACTAGGAACAAAGCTAGTGGAGGTGATGGAATTTCAGTTGACCTATTTCAAATTCTAAAAGATGATGCTATGAAAGTGTTGCACTCATGCCAGCAAATTTGGAAAACTCAGCAATGGCCACTGGACTGGAAAACATCAGTTTTCACTCCAATCCCAAAGATAGGGAGTGCCAAAGAATGCTCAAACTACCGCACAATTGTACTCATCTCACACACTAGTAAAGTAATGCTCTAAATTCTCCAAGCCAGGCTTCAACAGTACACGAATCATGAACTTCCAGATGTTCAAGCTGGATTTAGAAACAGCAGAGGAACCAGAGATCAAACTGCCAATGTCCATTGGATTATCAAAAAAGCATGAGAGTTCCAGAAAACATCTACTTCTGCTTCATTGACTATGCCAAAGCCTTTGACTGTGTGGATCACAACAAACTGTGAAAAATTACTTTAAAAATGGGAATACCAGACCACCTGACCTTCTTCTTGAGAAATCTGTATGCAGGTCAGGAAGCAATAGTTAGAACTGAACATAGAACAACAGACTGGTTCCAGATCCAGAAAGGAGTACTTCAAGACTGTATATTGTCACCATGCTTATTTAACTTATATGCAGAGTACATAATGAGAAACGCTGGGCTGGAAGAAGCACAAGGTGGAATCAAGTTTTCCGGGAGAAATACCAATAACATCAAATATGCAGATGACACCACTGTTATGGCAGAAAGTGAAGAAGAACTAAAGAGCCTCTTGATGAAAGTGAAAGAGGAGAGTGAAAAAGTTGGCTTAAAACTCATCATTCAGAAAACTAAGATCATGGCATCTGGTCC
Organism: Oryx dammah; assembly: GCF_014754425.2. Lineage (NCBI taxonomy): Eukaryota > Metazoa > Chordata > Mammalia > Artiodactyla > Bovidae > Oryx > Oryx dammah. The sequence goes on along the minus strand of NW_024080557.1, from coordinate 69,121 downwards.
CATCACTTCATGGCAAATAGATGGGGAAATAGTGACAGACTTTATTTTTTTGGGCTCCAAAATCACTGCAGATGGTGACTGCAGCCATGAAATTAAAAGATGCTTGCTCCTTGGAAGAAAAGTTATGACCAACCTAGACAACATATTAAAAAGCAGAGACATTACTTTGCCCAAAAAAGGTCCATCTAGTCAAAGCTATGGTTTTTCTCCCTTGGACTGTAAGGAGATCCAACCAGTCCATCCTAAAGGAAATCAGTCCTGAATATTCATTGAAAAGACTGATGCTGAAGCTGAATCTCCAATACTTTGGACACCTGATGCAAAGAACTGACTCATTTGAAAAGACCCTGATGCTGAGAAAGATTGAAGGTTGGAGGAGAATGGGAAGACAGAGGATGATATTGTTGGATGACATCATCAACTCAATGGACATGAGTTTGAATAAACTCCGGGAGTTGGTGATGGACAGGGAGGCCTGGCATACTGTAGTCCATGGGGTCACAAAGAGTCAGACATGACTGAGCAACTGAACTGAACTTTCTGAATAGAGGTAATTCTACACGCTTTTTATGAGTATTAAGTATAATAATGGGTATAAATAGCACAATGTCATTTACACAATGGTTAACTAATAACATTATTTAAAATTCTGTATTTTTGACTAAAATTTTCATACAAATTTGAAGACAAGATATTCTAATGTGATTTGTAGTAACTGAAAGCGAAAGTTGAACTAGGCTTTGAAATATTGAAATAATTTAGATAGGTTGTGATTAGGTATTGATGTTATTACATTTACATTTTCATGTATTTTATGAATATATTATTGAAATCATATGAGAAAATTTATCTTCTCTTCTGAAACTATTGAAGATTTAGCATAAACAGGCTGGTGAACTTAATATTATTGAGTTCCAACTTACAGATGGCTCGATATATCCCTGCTCTTGAAAGAGAAGGAATAAAGAAGCATTTATATTTCTGAAATCAGGACTTTAGGAAACATAAAATAGAAAGCTGTTTTTAAAGAGGAAGAAATGTTACATATTGCTAACAGAAAAATATTTAATATATGCTGTCTTACTTTCAGGATGCTGTAAAAAATTACCATAGCCTGAGTGACTTGTAAACAATAGAAACGTATTTCTCACAGTTCTGGAAGCTGAGAAGTCCAAGAACAAGGCACAGCAGTTTCCATGGCTGGTGAGACCCATTTCCTGGTTTTTCGATGATTGTCTTCTTTCTGTGTCCTCATATGGTAGAAAGGGCAAGCTAGGTCTGTGTGGTGTTTGTTTGTTTGATTTTAATTGGGCTTCCCTGGTGGCTCAGACAATAAAGAATCTGCCTGCAATGTGAGAGACCCAAGCTCGATCCCTGGGTCAGGAAGATCCCCTGGAAATGGGATTGGAAACCCCTCCAGTATTCTTGCCTGGAGAAGCCCATGAACAAAGGAACCTGGCAGGCTACAGTTCATGGGATCGCAAAGAGTCAGACACAACTGAATGGTTAACACTTTCACTTTATTTTATAAAAAGTCAAGTATTTTTTATTAAAGTTTTTTTTTTTTTTTTTTAATTATAGAGGCTACACCCTCTAGACTTTCCAAAGGCCCTGCCTCTCAATACCATCATTTTGAGGATTAGGTTTCAACATATGAATTTTGGGGCTCACAAATATTGGTGCCTACAATTTTTTTTTTTTTTTAAAGAAAGGAACATGTGTCCACACACAGAGGAAAAGAGAGTTTCACATTTTAGAACAAATTCAAGAATGTAAGACCCAGAGTCATGAATAAGTGCAGAAGATGGAAAAGGAACTAAATGGTAAAACACTCTCAATTCAAAGATCAGAATGTTTGTGTGCGTGTAGTTTGTGTGTGTGCTGTTGCTTCAGTCATGTCCCACTCTATGTAACCCTATGGATGGTGGCCAGCCAGGCTCCTCTCTCTATGGGATTCTTCAGGCAAGATACTGGTGTTGTCCCCATGTTCTCCCACAGAGGATCTTCCTGACCCAGGGATTGAACCCATCTCCTGTTTCCTGTATTGGCAGGTAGGTTCTTAACCACTAGCTCCACCTGGGAAGCCCATCAGAATCTTTAGGACCAAAAATAAAGACAGAATAGGTGTGCAAAGTGCACCAGCTTTGCAGTTTTACATATCTAGGTTCAATCAAGACTTTTATGTTAAACAGTGGTGTGTTGTTTGATCTTGTAGAAATTAGTTAATCCTTTAAATTTTTCATAACATTCATTACAACCTAACCAGAAAGGCAACAGGAATAAGCCTGTTGACTGACAACAATAAGCCTGTTGTCAGATTTATCGACTTGGTGTAGTAAGGGTGGAAATTCCACAGGAATTTCTTTAAATTTGTGTGGATTCCTTGTGATTCTGGTAGAGCTATAAACGATGTAGTCCTGCTTTCCCAGTCAAAGCAGGGAGCGTCTCATCCTGGCCAAATATTTAGTGTTCTTTTCAGAAATTTGAATGTCCTACATTAGAGAGCACTGCTTTCCTTTCTCTGCGCTACCTGGATATAAAGATCTTGGAAACCTGGAGACTCAGTGGCCAACCTTGGATCACATGGAGAAAGGTTTTCAAAATGAAGACAGCACAAAAAAGATGAGTCAAGAAAACATAATCTGTTTATGTTTATATGTTTAAAGGAGGCCTGGTCTCTTTATTTTGTAGCTATGAGAAACAATCTATACTTTTCTTTCTTCCTTTTTTAAATGGTGATTTTCAAGAGACTGAAAATTATATAATGTTTTAATGAGGAAGATACATTTGAAGTGCACTTTTGAGAACACATAATTTCCCAGAATGGGGTAAAGGACATCGACTGAGATATTTGTCCACTTCTGTTGTAAAGATACAACTCTTATTTTTAATAACTTGGTAGAAGTCATTAAAAACCTTCTAGTGCTCTTAAGTGTATGATAATGTGTTTTAATTTTCATTAGTATATTTGACACATCTTTCTTGTCACTGTGAGGACCCACGCTTGAGTAACTCTCTTAAGTTAACTGATATTATCAACCTAAAGGACTCTCTTAAGTTTTTGCATTATCAGACTTGGTCTTAGATCCAGAAAGAGAATTATATGTTCATATAATGTTTTGTTGGTATATGTTTTGTTTCTGTCTTTTCTCTTCAAGTATCAAGTTTCAGTCCTTACCTATTATGGATTCATATTCAAAGCTGATGGCTAGCGATGACTTCCATTTCTATATGTAGGTATAGTAAACTGATTTCTTGACTGTTAATAGTAAGCTGTTTGCCCTAATATAAATTCCATTATGTCTATTATTTCCCCTAAATTACGTGAGAGAGTATGTACAACCAAGAGGTAAAATAAGAGAAAGTGAAAATAATCCTCAGTTTAAAATGAGATAGCCTGAAACAGAAAGAAACTCTAGGTTTTAGCCAAAACTGAAAATCACTTGTGACATTCTATCTTCCTTAAATCCCACATAAAGAATTAGTTATTATAAAATCTAGCTTTCTATCTGATATGTGGTCAAGATATTTGTGTTGAGAGTCTCTAAGACAACTTTAAGTTTTGGAGATTTGCTAGAAATACTTAAATAACTACTTTGGCTAATATTTATTACAGTGAATGAATACAAAGCGAAAGAAACAAAGGGAAAATCCATGTGGGTAAAACTTCAAGACTCTTCTTCCGTGGAGACACAGGATATGCTCAATTCTTCCAGCAACAAATTGTGAAAATATGTTAAAAGTATTTATCAAGGAAGCACATTTGAGACTTTTTATTGGTGGATGGTCATGTATAAAAATTCCAGATTCTCAAAAGGATACTGTTGTACTGCCTATGACATGTTTTTGTATAAATCATTTTGCACAACTTTCTATTCATCATTTATGGAAACTTACTGATAATCAGTCACAGTCCTGGATATCTATCAAATATCAACAATGTTAGTAGTCCTTTTAAGGACAGTTTACTCAGGCCTGCTATGTTAACAGTTTTATGCATTGTTAGTCACTCAGTCATGTCCAACCCTTTGCAACCCCATGAACAGTAGCCTAGATGTCAGGCTCCTCTGTCTATGGAATTCTGCAGGCAAGAATACTGGAGTGGGTTGCCATTTCCTTCTCCAGGGAATCTTCCCAATTCAGGGATTGAACCCAGGTCTCCTATGTTGCAGGCAGATTCTTCACCATCTGAATCACCACGGAAGCTCCTAACTCTTGTGCTTTTCTGATGAAAGGTGCTGCAAACATATCAAAGTGTTAATATAGGAAATTAGAAAGAATGAATAATACAGTCTTGAATGCTAATATCCTTAATAATTCATAGGGTAAACACTAAAGAGAATTAATTGTCTTCATAATGGATAAATAATGGAGCCCTCACAAAAACAGATTTTAAATTTGCATTAATCAGTATACCCCAGACTAGTAATAAGTTAAAATTGGACTTTTACACCAGTGATAATTAACCCTGGCTAGGTGTCCTCTCTAGTTATGAAATCCAAATATCAAATATCAGTATTCTTTTTTAACTTTTCAGTTAATTATAATGTGCAGCCAATGATGAGAACTATGGTTATAAAGAGATTAAACATATTTTAATAACTGGGATTCAGGAAGTAACAATGCTGAGGTTTGGGTTTTGGGCTAGTAAAAGCTTTTTTGGAATATTGCTCCCCTATGGGGCAATTTGCCTAAGAAATCTCATAAAAAACCTTGCTGTATGGGTTCAAAGCTTCTTAGAAGCCTTAATCACTTATTAACATCTTAGACATTTCTGTCTGTTCTTTGTAAGTGTTTTTAGAGGAATTAGTGAAGATATTTTCGAAGAAATGAATCCTCACCTCAGGAACTAAGTGTCTTAGGGAGAGAGAAAAATTATAATCAATAAATTTGCAATTGGTTGAAAATGTAGGAGTCTAATCCCAATATGAATCCAATTATGTTAGTAATGTTCATTGATTGTTTACTTTGTTCAGGCATTAGGTGAGATATCTGTGATACCAGCATTAATTGACAACAATTCCTATCATTAATATATTTAGGGCTTAGTGTGCTTATAAGCTAATTGGGTCATTGTCATCCTGATAGCCCACATTAAGACTCCACCTTCTTCCTTGTAGTAGTTTAATATGATTTTTATTTGACTTCTCTTCCAAAAGGCAATTGCTTAACATCTTATTCAGTTTTTCTCCTAATTGGATCAAAGTTCACTTTGTCTCCATTGTCAGTTTTGAGAAATGAAGTTCTAAGTGCTGGCTGATGGATTTGATAAGGTGACCACTAATTCAATTTTGCAAATGATTATTCTGATTTTTAAAATATTTCTTAATTAAGTAAATGGAAATCTGTGAAATCAAGGCTAATATTCATTCAAAATAGCTTCCTAGTTGGTGAAGATTTTTTTCTTTTATAATTTGAAAACATTTCTACTTCCATTTTTTTGTTTCTCATTCTTTCCGCTTTGGGATTTCACTTTTAAGTTCACGTCTTAATTTTCCACACAAGCCTAAAGGAAATCAAATAAAGAGAAATAATTAATCACACTTTCTTTTCTCTCATCAGTCACTATCATGATCACTCCACTGCCTGAAGGAAGGAGGCAAATTTTCAAAACTATATCTTAAAATTTTCACATTTTATACTTTTATTATATAGAAAATAAACGTCTAGACACATCAAAAAATGAAACAATATATTATAAATCAAGTACTATCTCTTCAAATATGCACTGCTTCCCACTTTTCTCATTAACATAGTTTATATTGTATTATGTTACTTTTTGGAAAGTCAGATTTATAATTATTTTTGACAATTTTTTTTTGTATATTTTTCAATCACCAAGTTGATTAGTTTTTTTCTGTAATGTAGCATTCCTTTGCCTCTTTGATTTTTAGTTTCTGTATTTCTTATACTTTTCTTTCTCTCAGCAATAACTGTAGTATCTTAGCTAGAAATATTAATGTTTTCTTCATCTTTTTATGATCAATATATATACTTCTATCATAAGAATAGTCAATATGATTATAGTACTATTTCATATAAATAATAATATTCAATATGATACCAATCAATATTATGTAAGAAGAATTTTAGGACAAAATTTTTAATACCCATTTTCAAACTCTTGAATTTATAAATTCAAACATGTACAGAATATCATGCTACTTATAAGTGCTTTATTAAAAAATAACCCAGCTACAGTTTTATAATTTCTTATTATTTAAATGTTGGGGTCATTTTTGCCATATTATTTATAATATATCTATGAGATCCAGTATGGCTACCATATAACCTACTGCCTAAGACTTAAAGAATTCTACTATTAATGGAAGTATTTTATCAGTTTCTTGACCTCTCAGAAGGACAACATGATGAAATTTAAAAAACAGTGTTCTTGGAGACAAAGAATCTTGATTTATTGCCAACATTTTTTAAAAACAGAACCATGGTTAAGCATGTAGTTTCTCATTATGAATTTGAGATAATTCTGAAACTCGAACATCAAAAATGCATCCACCTTTTTTTCAGTAAAAACATAAGCCATTGTTTTCGTATTGTAAATCCTGACAAATGTTTTAACCTCATTTTCTATTTTATCTGAGGCCATCATTTCTGCTCCAGCCAGCTGAAACTTTATGTCATCTACCACACATCATTTGTTGAGCTAATGTTTGCCAAAAAACTCACACAAATGTATAAAATGATCTTCAAAGTATTTTTGTTGTCACAATGGTTGTTTTGCTTTTATCACTCATGAAAACTGGCAGGTCTTTTTTCTTTCTCTTAAAAAATCTTGTGTATTGTTTTTAAACTGGTAATTATTGATGGAACTGAAGTATATTTCAGTTTTACACAAGAAGAAAAATCAAATGATCAAAAAGAGTTAATTTAAAGCCAAGAGTCCTGGCTGTTGTAGAAACTGAAATGTTCATATTCATTAGAGAGAACATCTTTTATCTAATCTCTTCTACTTTATTTCCTAGTTAAAGATGCCTGTACTACAAAATTTAACCTAAATCACTCCTAGTTAATGTATATAGAGAGCTTTGAAGATGAAAAGTGCTACAGCAGAATACAGTTCTACTTACTGCATGTAATGAGAATTCAGCAACATAGATTAAATCTCACTTTGCAAATAGTATTTGCTAGTGTAGCTAACATGAATGAGGCTTCCTTCTTTTAAGTCTTGCATACTCGTCTATTTAGCAGTAATTAATTTGACTTTCTTTGATATTTTCAAAGGTAAAAATTATTTCTGCATCTTTTAAAGTGCCATTTGGTTCCTGAAAAAGTTATTTATAATTTATTAATGTTCTAATTAGATGCAATAAAAGAATATCTGACCTTTAAAATATCTGACAGCATATACCACTTCTTATCTACATAAATATTTTGCTCTTTTGAACTTGAGCAGTTTGACAAGTACTTATTTCTCTGTAGGATACAGGGAATTTTTTTTGACATTTTATTTTTTTAAATTTTTATTTTATTTTACTTTACAATACTGTATTGGTTTTGCCATACAACAACATGAATCCACCACGGGTGTACACAAGTTCCCAATCCTAACAGAAATGGCTAGTACCAAAATTTTCCCATTTGCTTCCCAATTGACCTAAAATAATCCAGTCTGAAGCATTTATATATCACAGGTGTGGTGTTTTTGTCATGTCCGACTCTTGGGACCCCATGGACTATAGTCTGCCAGGCTCCTCTGTCCATGGGATTTCCCAGGCAAGAATACTGGAGTGGGTTGTCATTTCCTTCTCCAGGGATATTTCTGACCCAGGGATCGAACTGATGTCTTGATCACTTGTCTCCTGCATTGCAGGCAGTCTCTTGCCTTGCAGGTGGATTCTGCACTGACTGAGCCGCCTGAGAAGCCCTATCAGAGGTAAAGAATTGCTATCTATCAAAGTCTTTTGCAAACTAGTATTGAGTCTTTTACTTGTATTTCCTTATCTTTTGGTTTTTAAAGATTGACCAAATTCCTTTCTGTTTATTTACTCGTCTCTACTGATTGAATTTCATTTTGGTAGGAATGTCCTTTTTGGTACTTTTCTATTTCTCTGTCTTCCCATCTACTTCCTGTGGCATGAGTCCTGCAGCTCTGCTTTTTCTGATTTTAGTTTTCCTAACCTGACTCTACCTAACTTTTACCCCTCGCTCTGATAAGAACAAATTACCCCAACCTATATTTTCCACTACTGACAGTCATCAATAATCATATCGATGACAGTTCGTGCACCCATGCTAAGTTGATTCAGTTGTTTCTGACTCTTGGTAACCCTATAGACTATTGCCTGCCAGGCTCCTCTGTCGTAGGCTGCCATGCCCTAACCAGGGGATCTCCCCAAGCCAGGGATCCAACCTGCATCTCTTATGTCTGCTTCACTGGCAGACAAGTTCTTTACTACTAGCGACACCTGGGAAGCCCAGTGATGACAGTTAAATATTCCTAATTAGAAATGTCAGTATGTTTAGCTATGTTGGACTGAATATACGTTTTATTCTCTGAAACAGAATTTTGTTTATATGTTGAATATATAAACATTTTTTATATGTGTATAGTTAGTTATTAGCATTACATATAGCCATAGATTGCCAACATCCACTGGATCATGGAAAAGCAAGAGAGTTCCAGAAAAACATCTCTTTCTGCTTTATTGACTATGCCAAAGCCTTTGACTGTGTGGATCACAACAAACTGTGGAAAATTCTGAGAGACATGGGAATACCAGACCACCTAACCTGCCTCTTGAGAAATCTGTATGCAGGCCAGAAAGCAACAGTTAGAACTGGACATGGAACAACAGACTGGTTCCAAATAGGAAAAGGAATACGTCAAGGCTGTATATTGTCACCCTGCTTATTTAACTTCTATGCAGAGTACATCATGAGAAACGCTGGACTGGAAGAAACACAAGCTGGAATCAAGATTGCTGGGAGAAATGTCAATAACCTCAGATATGCAGATGACACCACCCTTATGGCAGAAAGTGAAGAAGAACTAAAAAGCCTCTTGATGAAAGTAAAAGAGGAGAGTGAAAAAGTTGGCTTAAAGCTCAACATTCAGAAAACGAAGATCATGGCATCCGGTACCATCACTTCATGGGAAATAGATGGGGAAACAGTGGAAACAATGTCAAACTTTATTTTTTGGGGCTCCAAAATCACTGCAGATGGTGATTGCAGCCATGAAATTAAAAGACTTTTACTCCTTGGATGAAAGTTATGACCAACCTAGATGGCATATTGAAAAGCAGAGACATTACTTTGTTGACTAAGATCTGTCTAGTTTGGTGATAATAGTTATAGTAAGTTCAGTTCAGTCACTCATTCGTGTCCAACTCTTTGCGAGCCCATGAATCCCAGCACACCAGGCCTCCCTGTCCATCACCAACTCCCAGAGTTCACTCAGACTCACGTCCATCGAGTCAGTGATGCCATCCAGCCATCTCATCCTCGGTCATCCCCTTCTCCTCCTGCCCTCAATCCCTCCCAGCATCAGAGTCTTTTCCAATGAGTCAACTCTTCAATGAGGTGGCCAAAGTACTGGAGTTTCAGCTTTAGCATCATTCCTTCCAATGAAATCCCAGGGCTGATCTCCTTCAGAATGGACTGGTTGGATCTCCTTACAGTCCAAGGGACTCTCAAGAGTCTTCTCCAACACCACAGTTCAAAAGCATCAGTTCTTCGGTGCTCAGCCTTCTACACAGTCCAACTCTCACATCCATACATGACTACTGGAAAAACCATAGCCTTGACTAGACGGACCTTAGTCGGCAAAGTAATGTCTCTGCTTTTCAATATGCCATCTAGGTTAATCATAACTTTTCTTCCAAGGAGTAAGTGTCTTTTAATTTCATGTACATGGGCTTCCCGGGTGGTTCAGTAGTAAAGAATCTGCCTGCCAATAGAGAAAATATGGGTTCCATTCTTGGGACAAAAAGATTCCCTGGAGAAGAAAAAGGCAACCTCCAGTATTCTGGCCTGGAGAACTCCATGGACAGAGGGCCCTTGGCCCTAAACAACAATGCATGTATGTGTATATATGTACTTTATCTCCCATTTCTGTCTACCCATATATGAGGCAGATAAAGTAAGATTAATTGTACTATTCATATCTATTTTTATTTGCTTTTCTAAATTAAAAAAAAATGATGTGGCCTTATGATAGTAAATACATCCCTAACTAATTTTAATAACAGCTGCAGAATGTTTCATTTTGCTATACTATAATTATGCAACTGAATGCTTATTTTCAAATGTGAAAAATTCATCCCCTCCTTTAATTATGATCTCCATCAATTTTTATTGTGTATTTTTCTATCCTACAAAAAAAAGGTATTTTAATTAAGGTATTTAATTAATTTAATTAATGAGGGATTGATTGAACTGACTTCACTTTAGGGCTTCTTAAGCTCCTACAATGGGGTGTTCACATGCTATTCTTCCTACCTGAAATACTTTTACCCATCTCCACTGGGGCTCTCCCACTCATTTTTCAATCCTTCACTTAATTGTTTTGTCTCTTCTGAGTCCCTTGAAATTTCATATGAACTCAACATCTAATTGTCAATTAGTGAAGACATATCTGCTGAAAATTTTATAAGAACTTCATCAAATCTGTAGATCAATTTAGAGATTACTGATATTTTGTCAATATTAAGTCTCTAAATCCATGATCATGGGATACCTTACCATTCACTGGAATTTCTTTAATATCTTTCAAAATTACTTTCCTCATTTTCAGTGTACACAGTTCTTACACTTCTTTTGTCATATTTAAACCAAAATATATTCTTTTTGATGCTATTTTTTTTTTTGCATTTTTAAAAATTTTTACTTTATTTTGGTTTATAATACTGTATTGGTTTTGCCATACATTGACATGAATCCACCACGGGTGTACATGAGTTCCCAATCCTGAACCCCCCTCCCACCTCCCACCACATATCATCTCTCTAGATCAGCCCTGTGCACCAGCCCCAGGCATCCTGTATCTTGTATCGAACATAGACTGGCGATTCATTTCTTACATGATAGTATACATGTTTCAATGCCATTCTCCCAAATCGTCCCACCCTCTCCCTCTCCCACAGAGTCCAAAAGTCCATTCTATACATCTGTGTCTCCTTTGCTGTCTCGCATACAGGGTCATCATTACCATCTTTCTAAATTCCATATATATGTGTTAGTATACTGTATTGGTGTTTTTCTTTCTGGCTTACTTCACTTTGTATAATAGGCTCCAGTTTCATCCACCTCATTAGAACTGATTCAAATGTATTCTTTTTAATGGCTGAGTAATACTCCATTGTGTATATGTACCACAGCTTTCCTATCCATTCATCTGCTTATGGACATCTAGGTTGTTTCCATGTCCTGGCTATTATAAACAGTGCTGCGATGAACATTGGGGTACACATATCTCTTTCAATTCTGGTTTCCTCAGTGTGTATGCCCAGCAGTGGGATTGCTGGGTCATAAATGCTATTTTAAATGGATATGATGCTATTTTAAATGGAATTTTTTGATTAATTTTATTTTTAGAATGCTCACTGCTAGTATACATAGAGTTGACATATATGCACTGACTATGCACCCTTGCTGAAATCATTTTTTAGTCCAATTTTTTAGTGGAACTATTAGGACTTTCTATATACAAAATAATTATCTGCAAAAACAAATAGCTTGATTTTCACTTTTTTTCCTTAGTGAAGGCCGTTTCTTTTTCATAACTAATTTTTCTGGCTATAGATTGCAGTAAAATGTTGAATAGAACTGGTGAAAGAAGACCATAGAATATAATCAGAGAACATACCTTGTATGATTTCAGTCTTTTCAAGTTATTAAGACTTTTTTATGACTTCATATATGATCTATCTTGGAAACTCTCCCATGTGAACTTGAATAGAATGTGCTCTATTATTAATTGATGTGTTCTATAGATGTCTATTACATCTAGTTGGTACATTTTATTATTGCTATCTTTTATTTTTATACTTTTTTTTTATTTGCTTATTTGCACTGTTGAGTTGTGGTGTTGAGTACTAGAATTTGCAGTGTTGAGTCCTAGAACTGTTACTGATGAATTATTTATTTTCCATTCAGTTCTATCAGATATTGCTTCATGCATTTTGAGATTCTCTTTTGAGATTCATACATTTTCATAAATGTTACATCTTCCTGATAAGCTGACATTGTTTTTTTTATCATTATGATTGTGGCCCTTTATCTCTAGTAACTTTTCTTATTTTAAGATCAATTTTGTCTGATATTGTGGAGCCATTCCAATTCCGTATAGTTGCTCTTTGTATGGTATATCTTTTTATTCTTTTTATTTTCAAGCTATTTATGTCTTTGAATTTAAATTGCATCTCCTGCTGATAGCTTCCCTGATAGCTCAGTTGGTAAAGAGTCTGCCTGCAATACAGGATACCAGGTTCGATTCCTGGGTCAGAAAGATCCCCTGAAGAAGGGTAAGGCTACCCACTCCAGTATTCTGGCCTGGAGAATTCCATTGACTGTATAGTCCATGGGGGTCGAAAAGAGTCAGACATGACTGAGGGACTTTAACTTTCTTGTTGATAGTATATGGTTTTATCTAGATTCTTTTTTTCTTTCATCCAATATAAATATCTCTGCCTTTTCACTGGGCTTTGTAATCCAGTTACATTCAATGATTATTGATATAGGTTATCTATACCTGCAGTTTCCTCTTTGTTTTCTACTTCAGGTGTATTTTGTTGCACTATTCTCTTTTTGGTATACCTTTGATATTATAGAGATTTTTTTTAGTATAACATTTAAACTTTTTTATTACCTTTTAAATTGTATTTTTGAATTATTAGTGACTTCTCTAGGGCTTATAATATATATCTAAAGCTATAAGAATCTACTTTAGATATATATTGACTTAGACCCATAACAATATAGAATACATTATATATTGTATATATAACATATATATATGTTATAACATATATACTTATGTTATACATATGCTATAGCAATATAACATGCATACATATTATGTCATTGTTTACTTTTAATCATTTAAGAGAAGAGAAGGAACATGCAATACCATATCTAAGAATAGAGCTTCAAAAATGCATTAGGTAAAAACTAATAGAACTGAAAGGTGAACTAGAAAAATCCACAATTATAGTTGTGGATGGCAACACTTTTCTCTCAGTAACCGATAAAGTGAGTTGACAAATAATTGGCAAGAATGAAGACCTGAAAAGACTACAAATCACAAGACCTAACTGGCATTTATAGAACATACCATTAGAAGAAAAATATAACTTCAAGTGCACATATAAGTTTCTTGAAGATGTGCCAATAAAGACCAAAACTTGAAAACACTTAAAGTATGCCCCGTTACCATAATGGAATTAACATCAAAATCAATATCAGAAATATCTAGAAAAATCTTCAAATATGTGGAAACTAAGCAATATACTTCCAAAAAAAAGTGTGGGTCAAGAGTAATTTCTACTAGAAATTATTTTGAAGTGGATGAAAATGAGTTCACTCTACTTAGCTTTAGAAAAATAATAAACTACTAGGTTTTCAGTTCAGTTCAGTTCAGTTGCTTAGTCGTGTCCGACTCTTTGCGACCCCATGAATCGCAGCAGGCCAGGCCTCCCTGTCCATCACCAACTCCCGGAGTTCACTCAGACTCAGGACCATCGAGTCCGTGATGTCATCTAGCCATCTCATCCTCTGTCATCCCCTTCTCCTCCTGCCCCCAATCCTTCTCAGCATCAGGGTCTTTTCCAATGAGTTAACTATTCGCATGAGGTGGCCAAAGTACTGGAGCTTCAGAGTTAGCATCATTCCTTCCAAAGAAATTCCAGGGCTGATCTCCTTTAGAATGGACTGGTTGGATCTCCTTGCAGTCCAAGGGACTCTCAAGAGTCTTCTCCAACACCACAGTTCAAAAGCATTAATTGTTTGGTGCTCAGCCTTCTTCACAGTCCAACTCTCACATCCATACATGACCACAGGAAAAACCATAGCCTTGACTAGACGGACCTTAGTCAGCAAAGTAATGTCTCTGCTTTTGAATATAGTATCTAGGTTGGTCACAACTTTTCTTCCAAGGATCACGTGTCTTTTAATTTCATGGCTGCAATCACCATCTGCAGTGATTTTGGAGCCCCAAAAAATAAAGTCTGACACTGTTCCACTGTTGCCCCATCTATTTCCCATGGAGTGATGGGACCAGATGCCATGATCTTCATTTTCTGAATGTTGAGCTTTAAGCCAACTTTTTCACTCTCCTCTTTCACTTTCATCAAGAGGCTTTTTAGTTCTTCATTTTCTGCCATATGGGTGGTGTCATCTGCATATCTGAGGTTATCGATATTTCTCCCGGAAGTCTTGATTCCAGCTTGTGTTTCTTCCAGCCCAGCATTTCTCATGATGTACTCTGCATATAAGTTAAATAAGCAGGGTGACAATATACAGCCTTGACGTATTCCTTTTCCTATTTGGAACCAGTCTGCTGTTCCATGTCCAGTTCTAACTGTTGGTTCCTGACCTGCATACAGATTTCTCAAGAGGCAGATCAGGTGGTCTGGTATTCCCATGTCTCTCAAAATTGTCCACAGTTTATTGTGATCCACACAGTCAAAGGCTTCGGCATATTCAATAAAGCAGAAATAGATGTTTTTCTGGAACTCTCTTGCTTTTTCCATGATCCAGCAAATGTTGGCAATTTGATCTTAGTAATGCATAATTAGAATTTAAATTAAAATATACCAAAACACTGTACTATGTTCAATAGCATCCCCAAATATTAAATATTTAGGGATATATAACTAAATATTCAAAATGTGCATGTGTGCTCAGTCACTCAGTTGTGTCTGACTCTTTGCTACTCTATGGATTCTATTTCACCAGGCTTCTCTGTCCATGGGATTTTTCAGGCAAGAATACTGGAGTGGGTTGCCAATTCCTCCTCCATGGGATCATCCCAACTCAGTAATTAAACCTGTGTCTCCTGCATCTCATGCAGATTCCTTACTGCTGAGGCATCAGGGAATCCCCAAATATGCAAATATTTGAAGTTAAATAAAAATATCAATGAATAAATAAATATAGAAATATGCCACATTTTCTGTATCAGTAGAAGAAATTCTATTTGAATTTATCTGCCAGTTCATTGCAACCACAATCTAAATCTCACAAAATTTTTGTAGACTTGACGTTGATTTGAAAATTGACATTGAAAAGGGAAGAGTCTATAATAATAGCAAGACAAAAGAAGAAAAAGTTTGAAATGAAGTGAAGTCACTCAGTCGTGTCCGACTCTTTGCGACCCTGTGGACTGTAGCCCACCAGGCTCCTCCATCCATGGGATTCACCAGACAAGAATACTGGAATGGGTTGCCATTTCCTTCTCAAGGGGATCTTGCCAACCCAAGGATTGAACCCAGGTCTCCCACATTGCAGGCAGATGCTTTAACCTCTGAGCCACCTTTAGAGGACTAATATTACTTGATTTCATGATTCAATAAAAAGCCACAGTAATCAAGACAATGTGATAGTAGCACAAGCACATAGATTAATGGAGAAATTCAGAAAGAGAAATTTAAATATATGTCACTTGATTTACAACCAAAATTTCAAGTTATTTAAATTGAGAGTCTTTTCTACTATCATTGCTGGAACACTAATATATGAAAGAAAAAATCAAAACCTAATGGGAAAAAAATTCTTAAGTTCATACTTCTCATTATATACAATGAAGATTTCTAATGTTTCCCCATCATTCTAACCAATATTGTCAAATGACCAAATATGCAGTCTGTTCCAAGTATTGTTAGTTCATCATGTGCCTAATCTCAGGATCTCTTAAAGGTTAACTTTAGCCCCAATTTCATGTATATATGTATGTACTATATTTTCTCTTGAGCACCCCTAAATGTGACAGATTGACTATTTCAGCTTTCTTCTAATTTACTCATAAAATAGTCAATATAGAAATTATAGCATCCTCCTTTGATATATATTACAGTGAACACATACTGTTAAATTTTTTAATGCCCTGCTTAAAATACTTAGAAATTTTAAGACAAGTAGTATTATACTATCTAACTTTTCTTTGTTTAAATATACAATTTATATAGGTTAGGATTTTACTCATATACAACTCATTTCAAATTGATTTTAATATATTGTTGCATATATATTAAACAATAATAAAAATTATTTTGTACCATCATAACACTCAGCCTGCCTACTGACTTTGGAGAAAGAGATATTTCACAGATTTTATGTTTCTAAGAGTTAGCAAGTATATGGTTCTGTGAAAAGTGCTTTGTGGTTGTCCACATTTTAAATTCTAAATTAGGTTTCTGACTGCCAAAGATCTAATGAACCATTTATAATTTATCTTTTGTGGATTTCAAAGACTCTTATTAGAATTCTGAATAAGCTTGGAGAATGTGAATAGAAGTCACAGGAAAAATAACCAAATTTAGTAATATATATCATATATTTAAAATGTTATGCAACATATACTTAGATATTGCAAACGTTAATTAATGCATTAAAGTGCCTTCATTATATAAATATCAAATAGCAATATTTATAAAATAATAAACAATTTACCTCAATACTTACTTTTAAATGTTTAAATATTCCAACACTGGTTTAAAAAAAATCAATACATTCTATTTGGAAGAATGACAAGAATTGTGTACAAGGAATAAAGTACTTCTATAGATGAATCAGAGTCATAAACAGAAATAACATGATTTTAAAGGAATTTTGCCATAATTTCCATAATAGATTGTTTAACACTTTCAAGTATTAAAATGAGAGCAATAATGTGGAAATGTAATGATTATCCAACACTTATCAAGCATATATTATAAAATATGTGGTGTATTGAAAAAATGGGTGTAAACAAAATCTAATTCCTAAATGAGTGTACACACATTCAGTCATGTTTGACTCTTTGTGACTCCATGGACTGTAGCCCACCAGGCTCCTCTGTCCATGGGATTCTCCAGGCAAGAATATTGGAGTGGGTAGTCATTTCCTTCTCCAGGGAATCTTCTCAACTCTGGGATCAAACATGTCTCCTGCATTGCAAGCACATTCTTTACTTCTTGAGCCATTGAGGCTTCCCTAATTTCCAAATATTTTAGTAATATCAGACAGATCTCCATGGAGACTACAATAAATTATAAAATCATAAATAGATCATTATAAAAGAACAGAAATATTATTTCTAATTTGTTATATTAAGGAAAGATCCCTCACTTACTACCTCATATTCATTAGAATAAATAATATTTTTAAAAAAGAAAAAAAATCTAGAGAATAGCAAGTGTTGGAGATGATGTGGAGAAATCAGAACCTTTGGACATTGCTGATGGGAATGTAAAATTGTACAGTCACTGTAGAAGATAGTAGGCTGGTTCCTCAAAAAATTAAACATGGATTACGACAGGATCCAGAAATCCCACTTCTAAGTTTATACCCAAAAATAATTGAAAAAAGAGACACAAACAGATATTTGTATTCCAAATCACCATTACTTACAGTGGCCAAAAGATAGGAAAAAAAAAAAGAACTATGTCCATCAACGAATGAATAAACAAAATATGACATATAGAAGCTATGTATTATTATTCAGCATTAAAAAAGAATGAAACTCTGATACAAGCCACAGGATGTATAAACCTTGAAAACATTATGGTAAGTGAAATTAGCTAGATAAAAATGACAGATACTGTAAAATTTCATTTATACAAGGTACCTAGAATACTCAAATTCATAGAAATGGAGAGTAGAATAGTGGTTACTGGAGGATGTGTTTAATGGGTATAGATTTTCAGTTTGGATGATATAGAAGCTAGTGGTGATAGTGAAAGAACAATTTAAATGTACTTAATAGTAATAAATTATAAAACAAAATGCCTAAAATGGCTAATTATGTTATGTATATTTTATCACACAAACACACACAAAGGTAATCCAAAAGAAGAAGGAGGATCCAAGTAGGATATCAGATTGGTGACAGATGCAGGACTTGAGCTAGCATTGAAAGAAGACATGACTGGAGAAGAAAATTCTAGGCAGAAAGAAAGCACTTGAGCAAAATTTCAGAATTGTGAAGTCCAGAGAACAATAAAAGTTGCACTGTAGCTGGAGCATAAGATCTACACGTGGGTGAATGTGAACTGAATTTTGCAAGAAATATCAAAGGCAGGTGGATACATCTCTGAATGTTAATCTAAGGGTCTGAGCATTATGCACTAAAGAGTAGTTGGCTATTTACAGACACCTGCAAAAATAGCAAAGGCAGAGACAACTGATAAAAGAAAAAGAGTGATAAGATATATATATATGTATTTGTTTCATTTTATATATATATATATATATATATATATATATATAAAACATCAGAATTTGCCCGTGTGTGTAAGAAAACATACAGAATAACACATTGTTTATTTGTCAAATGTACAGGGACAATGATAAAAAAAATTGGGGACTGAATCATAAGACAAATCTAGAAAAGGCTATATGAAGTGAAAGTGTTAGTTGCTCAGTCCTGCCCAACTCTTTGCAACTGCATGGACTACAGCCCACCAATCTCCTCTATCCATGGGATTTTGCAGGCAAGGATACTGGAGAGGAAAGGCTACTTCAGTTAAGTTCAGTCACTCAGTCATGTCTGACTCTTCGCGACCCCATGGATCACAGCATGCCAGGCCTCCCTGTCCATCACCAACTTCCTGAGTTGATTCAAACTCAACTCCATTGAGTCAGTGATGCTGTCCAAGCAACTCATCTTCTGTTGTCCCCTTCTCCTCCTGCCTTCAATCTTTCCCAGCATCAAGATCTTTTCCAATGAGTCAGTTCCTCGCACGAGGTGGCCAAAGTATCAGAGTTTAAGCTTCAACATCAGTCCTTACAATGAACACTCAGGACTGATCTCCTTTAGGAAGACTCGTTGGATCTCCTTCCAGTCCAAGGGACTCTAAAGAGTCTTCAACACCACAGTTGAAAAGCATCTATTCTTCAGCACTCAGCTTTCTTTATAGTCCAAACCTCACATCCATAAATGTCTACTGGAAAAACCACAGCCTTGACAAGATGGACCTTTGTTGGTAAAGTAATGTCTCTGCTTTTTAATATGCTGTCTAGGTTGGTCATAACTTTCCTTCCAAGGAGTAAGCATCTTTTTATTTCATGGCTGCAGTTAGCATCTGAGGTGATTTTGGAGCCCCCAAAAATAAAGTCAGCCGCTATTTCCACATCTATTTGCCATGAGGTGATGGGACTGGATGCCAGGATCTTAGGTTTTTGAATGCTGAGTGTTAAGCCAACTTTTTCACTCTCCTCTTTTACTTCATCAAGAGGCTCTTTAGTTCCTCACTTTCTGCCATAAGGGTGCTGTCATCTGCATATTTGAGGTTATTGATATTTCTCCCGGCAATCTTTGATTCCAGCTTGTGTTTCTTCCAGTCCAGCGTTTCTCATGATGTACTCTGCATAGAAGTGAAATAAGCAGGGAAACAATATACAGCCTTGATGCACTCCTTTTCCTATTTGGAACCAGTCTGTTGTTCCATGTCCAGTTCTAACTGTTGCTTCCTGACCTGCTTCATAATTTCTACTCTTCAGTCTTAATTAATAAATTAAGTTCCAAGATGTTTACTGAGCACACTGCCTGTTGCATAAAATGAGCTCAATAAGGATAGAAATGTTTAATTGTTATAAGTATATAATAATGAAGACAAGTACATTTACTTCATTCACAAAGTATTTTCTTGTGCACAGTCTCCAAATGAAGGTATGCATCCCAGAAAATGTATGTCGTCCATCAGCATGTAAGAAGAAGGCATTGGAACACTTATTTATATAGATATTATTTCTTTATTCATAATTTATATTCCCTTGAGTTTTAAAATTAAATAATACAGGACTGGAAAAGGTCAGTTTTCATTCCAAATCCAAAAAAAGGCAAAGAATGCTCAAACTACCTCACAACTGCACTCATCTCACATGCTAGTAAAGTAATGCTCAAAATTCTCCAAGCCAGGCTTCAGCAATACGTGAACCGTGAACTCCCTGACGTTCAAGCTGGTTTTAGAAAAGGCAGAGGAACCAGAGATCAAATTGCCAACATCCGCTGGATCATGGAAAAAGCAAGAGAGTTGCAGAAAAACATCTATTTCAGCTTTGTTGACTATGCCAAAACTGTGTGGGTCACAATAAACTGTGGACAATTCTGAAAGAGATGGGAATACCAGACCACCTAAGCTGCTTCTTGAGAAATCTGTATGCAGGTCAGGAAGCAACAGTTAGAACTGGACATGGAACAACAGACTGGTTCCTAATAGGAAAAGGAGTACGTCAAGGCTGTATATTGTCACCCTGCTTATTTAACTTATTTGCAGAGTACATCATGAGAAATGCTGGACTGGAAGAAACACAAGCCGGAATCAAGATTTCCGGGAGAAATATCAATAACCTCAGATATGCAGATGACACCACCCTTATGGCAGAAAGTGAAGAGGAACTAAAAAGCCTCTTGATGAAAGTAAAAGAGGAGAGTGGAAAAGTTGGCTTAAAGCTCAACATTCAGAAAACGAAGATCATGGCATCCGGTCCCATCACTTCACAGGAAATAGATGGGGCAACAGTGGAAACAGTGTCAGACTTTTTATTTTTGGGGGCTCAGAATCACTGCAGATGGTAACTGCAGCCATGAAATTAAAAGACACTTACTCCTTGGAAGAAAAGTTATGACCAACCTAGATAGCATATTCAAAGCAGAGACATTACTTTGCCGACTAAGGTCCGTCTAGTCAAGGCTATGGTTTTTCCTATGGTCATGTATGGATGTGAGAGTTGGACTGTGAAGAAGGCTGAGCGCCGAAGAATTGATGCTTTTGAACTGTGGTGTTGGAGAAGACTCTTGAGAGTCCCTTGGACTGCAAGGAGATCCAACCAGTCCATTCTGAAGGAGATCAGCCCTGGGAA
>NW_024080557.1:0-48000 GCF_014754425.2 Oryx dammah | reverse complement strand
GTCTAGTCAAGGCTATGGTTTTTCCTATGGTCATGTATGGATGTGAGAGTTGGACTGTGAAGAAGGCTGAGCGCCGAAGAATTGATGCTTTTGAACTGTGGTGTTGGAGAAGACTCTTGAGAGTCCCTTGGACTGCAAGGAGATCCAACCAGTCCATTCTGAAGGAGATCAGCCCTGGGATTTCTTTGGAAGGAATGATGCTAAAGCTGAAACTCCAGTACTTTGGCCACCTCATGCGAAGAGTTGACTCATTGGAAAAGACTCTGATGCTGGGAGGGATTGGGGGCAGGAGGAGAAGTGGACGACCGAGGATGAGATGGCTGGATGGCATCACTGACTCGATGCACGTGAGTCTGAGTGAACTCCGGGAGATGGTGATGAACAGGGAGGCCTGGCATGCTGTGATTCATGGGGTCGCAAAGAGTTGGACATGACTGAGCCACTGAACTGAACTATATATTTGTAAATACATATACAAAGGATCATCTGAGTCACAGCCAGCTCCTGGTCTTGTTTTTGCTGACTGTATAGAGCTTCTCCATTTTGGCTACAAAGAATATAATCAATCTGATTTCAGTATTGACCATCTGGTGATGTTCATGTGTAGAGTCTTCTCTTGTGTTGTTGGAAGAGGTTGTTTGCTATGACCAGTGTGTTCTCTTGGCAAAAGGCAATTAGCCTTTGCCCTGCAACATTCATTGATGTTGGATCAAATTGCCAACACATGCTGGATCATCAAAAAAGCAAGAGAGTTCCACAAAAACATCTATTTCTGCTTTATTGACTATGCCAAAGACTTTGAATGTCTGGATCACAATAAACTGTGGAAAATTCTGAAAGAGATGGGAAGACCAGAGCACCTGACCTGACTCTTGAGAAACCTATATGCAGGTCAGGAAGCAACAGTTAGGACTGGACATGGAACAACAGACTGGTTCCAATAGGAAAAGGAGTGTGTCAAGGCTGTATATTGTCACCCTGCTTATTTAACTTATATGCAGAGTACATCATGAGAAATGCTGGGCTGGAAGAAGCACAAAGTGGAATCAAGATTGCTGGGAGAAATATCAATAACCTCAGATATGCAGATGACACCACCCTTATGGCAGAAAGTAAAAGAGGAGAGTGAAAAAGTTGGCTTACAGCTCAACATTCAGAAAACGAAGATCATGGCATCTGGTCCCATCATTACATGGGAAATAGATGGGGCAACAGTGGAAACAGTGTCAGACTTTATTTTTGGGGCTCCAAAATCACTGCAGATGGTGATTGAAGCCATTAAATGAAAAGACACTTACTCCTTGGAAGGAAAGTTATGACCAACCTAGATAGCATATTTAAAAACAGAGACATTACTTTGCCCTAGTCAAGGCTATGGTTTTTCCAGTGGTCATGTGTGGATGTGAGAGTTGGACTGTGATAAAAGCTGAACGCTGAAGAATTGATGCTTTTGAACTGTGGTGTTGGAGAAGACTCTTGAGAGTCCCTTAGACCTTAAGGAGATCCAACCAGTCCATCCTAAAGGAGATCAGTCCTGGAAGGACTTTTGCTAAAGCTGAAATTCCATTACATTGGCTACCTCATGCGAAGAGTTGACTCACTGGAAAAGACTTTGATGTTGGGAGGGATTTGGGGCAGGAGGAGAAGGGGATGACAGAGGATGAGATGGCTGGATGGCATCACTGACTCGATGGACATGAGTTTGGGTAAACTCCAGACGTTGATGATGCACAGGGAGGCCTGGCGTGCTGCAGTTCATGGGGTGACAAAGAGTTGGACACGACCGAGCGAGTGAACTGAACTGATACAAAGGATGAGGTTGCATACTGAAGTTTAGTATGCCAATAAAAATTCACAGACAACTGGTTTCTCATTTCTCTCCAGTACTAGAATTTACTCAACTTTATTCTTGACTTGAAGCCAAGAGAGATAAATATAGGGACAATCAAAGAAGAACATTTTTGCCCTGAAGTTTTCTTCCATGACTCAAACTATGCACAAATTTGATGAAAGGAAAATATGTCCTAGCCCAGGAGTATGAAAGATAATTTATAAAAATCTTTTAGAATTTTATATCATAAAACGTATTCTCTTCTGCAGTATTAAGTGAAAAACTATATAGCATGACTATCCTTAAAAAATATGATCCTTCAGAAATAAACTTTTAAAAATATTGATTTATCTAGTATTTACTAAATTGGTTTTTAAAATGAGCAATAGTAAGCATATTGATATCCTTGCTAAAATTAAGCACACAACCATTTCCAAGCAACATTTGAAATAATTATTGCATATTGTTTGTATATTCACACATTTAATTTTTAAAACAAATGCAAATTCCCTTCTACTATTTTGTTAATAAGTAAGTTTAAAACATTAACACAAACTACAAAAATATTCCATATTTTAAATTTGAAAAATACTTAAGTGATTATATTATCTAAGAAGAGATTTGAGAAAATCTTTTGAACAGGTTTTGACTCTCTTTATTATCTTCAACCAATAGCCTCTACAGCAAAATTTAGACACTTTCTGGATAACTCTGGCTATGCTCATGGCTAACTATCCCTTCCAAATATGTCTTCATTCAGAACTACTAGACACAATTTCTTAACTCTCATTAAGACATCTTGCTGCCATGTAACCATTTATTCACTGACTACTATCTGACTTTGTAGATGATGAGTAATTAATGATTAATCCACCTAAAGGTAGTTTACCTTTGTTTAGATGTGTTTATCTTTCCCAAAATGAATATTTTCATTATACAAGTACCTAACATAGATCATTATTCAACTTCAAAAAATTAGTGTGTGAAAATTTCATGTCTTTTAGAAAACTTGAATGAATCAGTTCCTCAATTCAGAATCCTGAGAAAACTGTCTTTTGCATCATTTAATTTCTGCATTAAAGAGAATTAGGCACCCAGATGATACTTTTATTCACCTTTAACACAATAATGGGTCGATAAATTTAATGTTTTTATGTTACTACATTAGTTAAGTTACTTGAAAATTTTGCAAGTTTTAATAGCCTTTATTGATTCTAAACTCCTGAATAGTTCCATGTCAATAAATTATACTCTAAGAACAACTTTAAAATCTTAGATTACAAATACTGAGATCCTTAACCTATTTCATATAAACTAGTTATTTGGATCTCCAAGTTAAACATAGATTTGCCAGATCGTAGTATTATTCTCAGCAGTTTGATATATTTACTTGGGTAAAAGACAAATGGACTTCCTGAAAAGGAATAAGAACGTGAAATTGATTCAGAGTTGTGTTCCCAAAAAAGGCTTAAAGAACAAAAAAGTAAATGGACAGTTAGTAGTTTAACTTGATATATCCTGTCTCCAAAGTCTTAAAAATATGCTATGTATTCTAAATTACAAGTTAAACTTTGCCATTATAAATAATATATTTTGATGACTGTATTGTTTATTCCATAGAGTAAGTGCTAAATTGACTAATATTAAATTGTGTATTTTATTTGTGAATCTAGGGTACATAAAGATATTATAAATAGATATATGGATGGATGTATAGATACAGCTGTTCAGTTCTAATGGTAAAGATATCAAATATCTGGCATTGAAATGTCAGTTTTATTCACTAAATTGATATTTTAATTATCATTTTTATATTTTGTGCATAGAAATTTTATATATGTAACTGCTAACTGCTAAGTCACTTCAGTCGTGTCCGACTCTGTACAAACCCATAGACAGCAGCCCACCAGGCTCCTCTGTCCCCGGGGTTCTCCAGGCAAGAACACTAGAGTGGGTTGCCATTTCCTTCTCCAATGCATGAAAGAGAAAAGTGAAAGTGAAGTCGCTCAGTCGTGTCTGACTCTTAGCGACCCCATGAACTGCAGCCTACCAGGCTCTTCCTTCCATGGGATTTTCCAGGCAAGAGTACTGGAGTGAGGAGTCTTAGAAATCTGTGAATATAGACTTTTAATCTTATAAATGATTCATCTCGTATCTAAACAACTTGCCAAAGTACATGCAGCTATCAAGTATAAAAATAAATATGTAATTTCGATTATCTCTCTTCTTAGTATTTCTTTTGCATTTACTTAAAAATTATAACTAGCTTAAAAAATATGTTGCACTAATATTTAATAAACCTAAATGATCCTGAGCATTCCACCCAATTTGTGATTTTTCAATGAATTCTTATTACTCAGACAACTACATATGAATGTGAATATTTATGCACACTAATGTATGAATCTCACTAAAATGTATAAATAATACAGGTTCATTTTATTTTCTAATCAATAAAGGTACCTAATGAACTAATAAAAATCAAACCTCTTTAGTATGATGTCCTTTTGAAGGCAAATAAAGGAATATATGTTCTTATAATAAAACCAGTTCAGTTCAGTTTAGTCGCTCAGTCGTGTCCGACCCTTTGCAACCCCATGAATCGCAGCACGCCAGCCTCCCTGTCCATCACCAACTCCCAGAGTTCACCCAAACTCATGTCCATCAAGTCCATGATGCCATCCAGCCATCTCATCCTCGGTCGTCCCCTTCTCCTTCTGCCCTCAATCCCTCCCAGCATCAGAGTCTTTTCCAATGAGTCAACTCTTCACATCAGGTGGCCAAAGTACTGGAGTTTCAGCTTCAGCATCATTCCCTCCAAAGAAATCCCAGGGTTGATCTCCTTCAGAATGGACTAGTTGAATCTCCTTGCAGTCCAAGGGACTCTCAAGAGTCTTCTCCAACACCACAGTTCAAAAGCATCAATTCTTCAGCACTCAGCCTTCTTCACAGTCCAACTCTCACATTCATACATGACCACTGGAAAAACCATAGCCTTGACTAGACAGACCTTAGTCGGCAAAGTAATGTCTCTGCTTTTGAATATACTCTCTAGGTTGGTCATCACTTTTCTTCCAAGGAGTGTCTTTTAATTTCATGGCTGCAGTCACCATCTGCAGTGATTTTCGAGCCCCCAAAAATAAAGTCTGACACTGTTTCTACTGTTTCCCCATCTATTTTCCATGAAGTGATGGGACCGGATGCCATGATCTTAGGTTTCTGAATGTTGAGCTTTAAGCCAACTTTTTCACTCTCCTCTTTTACTTTCATCAAGAGGCTTTTTAGCTCCTCTTCACTTTCTGCCATAAGGGTGGTGTCATCTGCATATCTGAGGTTATTGATATTTCTCCCGGAAATCTTGATTCCGGCTTGTGTTTCTTCCAGTCCAGCATTTCTCATGATGTACTCTGCAAATAAGTTAAATAAGCAGGGTGACAATATACAGCCTTGACGTACTCCTTTTCCTATTAGGAACCAATCTGTTGTTCCATGTCCAGTTCTAACTGTTGCTTCTTGACCTGCATACAGATTTCTCAAGAGGCAGGTCAGATGGTCTGGTATTCCCATTTCTTTCAGAATTTTCCACAGTTTATTGTGATCCACACAATCAAAGGCTTTGGCATAGTCAAAAAAGCAGAAATAGATGTTTTTCTGGAACTCTCTTGCTTTTTCCATGATCCAGCGGATGTTGGCAATTTGATCTCTGGTTCCTCTGCCTTTTCTAAAACCAGCTTGAACATCTGGAAGTTCACGGTTCACATATTGCTGAAGCCTGGCTTGGAGAATTTTGAGCATTACTTTACTAGCATGTGAGATGAGTGCAATTGTGCGGTAGTTTGAGCATTCTTTGGCATTGCCTTGCTTTGGAATTGGAATGAAAACTGACCTTTTCTAGTCCTGTGGCCACTGCTGAGTTTTCTCAATTTGCTGGCATATTGAGTGCAGCACTTTCACAGCATCATCTTTCAGGATTTGAAACAGCTCAATTCCATCACCTCCACTAGCTTTGTTCATAGTGATGCTTTCTAAGGCCCACTTGACTTCACATTCCAAGATGTCTATTCTTATAATAAAAATATATTAATATTTTAGTATATTCTAATAATGACATTAAGCAAACAACTGAAAATGCTCAATAAAGAAAATGAGAGAACGTTTTCTCCTTCTATGTTATACCTCAAGCCAACATTTTATCTACATAATATACAATTGTATTAGTAGTCACATTATTCCCTATTATTTACGTTTCATCTAACTTTACTTTGTTCTAGTAGAAATCAAATTAAACTAGCACTCACCACTGGTTTAATGACTGCCCCAGCAGTTCTGGCAGGAAAGAGGAGAACCACAAATTAAAAAATTACTCATAGGCTACATTCTGGATCATAGCTTCCTTTAACCTTAAAAGGCTATTAAAGGTTATGCTTTCAAACCTTTCAGATTTGAATTCAAACCATTCAAACCTTAAAGATCATAGTGGCTAATGACTTTCTATGTAAAGTCTTTAGTTTGTATGTAATGGAAGTTTCCTATAGCCCCAATTCTCCAGTTTTTCATTCAGAACTTTAACATGCCTTATGTAACAGAATGTATTTTCCAAACTTGGCCAAACTACAGTGTCTCCCATCCAACACACTCTTCTATTCTGCAATTCTCATCAAAATCTGGACTCAAATCTTTTCTTGTTGAATCTTGGCTGGTTTGATGACTGCTTCTAGTAAAAAAGAAAATGGCATGATTTCACGGACTGGGTCGGAAAAAAGTGTACAGCTGCCACTTGACTCTCCTGGAAGTTTGGTTCTAGAACACTCCTTCTCATGATTTTTCCACTCATACTAATGCCATATGGTAAGAAGCCCAAGTCACACAAAGAGGCCACCTGTAGTTGCTCTGGTTGATAATCACAACTATTCCAAACCATCATCTCACCCTGCCCAGGCACTAAGTCAGTAAAGTAGTTACCTGTAAGGTAAATCTTCCAGACCAAATCGTTCTACCTTCCAGCCACTCAGGTCTTTGAACATAAGTATTTATGAAGAAGAGATACACCTTCACCACTGAGTCTTTTCTGAGTTTCTGTCCAATAGAATATGAAGCACTGTTAAATATTTGTAATTTAACACCACTAAATTTTTGGGTGATCATTATGTGGCAACTGGACTACTGTTCCAAAGAAGACTTGTGTTAGATGTAAAAGTTAGAAGAGGACACCAAGGCCTCAACCTGAAGGACACATATGTTAATGAAATGGAAACCTGAAGTGGTGTCTTGGGTGATACAAGCAATAATTCCTTGGCATCCTACTTCTAACAAGAAATGGTTATTTGAAAATGACTGTATTTTTAAATTACAGTTATTTTTGTTTTTCCCTAAAATACATTTAGGAAATCTGCATCTTGAGCATGTAATTCAACAATCCATAAATTTAAGAATTCAGCTATATTAAGGTAATATTGAAAGAGATTTTTAGTCATCAAGTTTCATTCATCAAGTATTATTTGGGAACATATAAGAAAGGGAGTTAGGGACAGTTATTTCCCTGATCAGGTATCAAACCTGGGCCCTCAGCAGTGAAAGCAAGTTCTAACCACTGGAGCCACCAGGAAATTCCCCAGTTAACCTGTTAACATAGATCTGTAGACACATAAAAGACTTCCAAAACAGCTGAGCTTATTGGGAAGCATGGTCTTCATAGAGCCTCATATTGAAATAACACTAATGATAAAAGCTATAAATTATTCTCTTTCCTTAGGCTTATCTTCATAGTAGATTATGTTTATGTGTGTATCAGAAATATATATACTTTGAACCCTGCTTAGGACATCATCTAAATATAATCAAGGTCTACAGTTTTACCGGAGGCTTGACAGGGGAAAGAGCTGCATCTAAGATCCCTCAGGTTGCTGGCAGACTTCATCTCCTTGTAGTTTTAGGACCAAGATCCCATTTTCTTGCTGGTTGTTAGCTAGGAGTGGCCTCTGCCAGTCCTGTGCCACATGGTCATTTGTGACACCCATTCCCCCTTGCCATATAACATAGCTTTATTAAGAGAGTGACATCACATCACCTTCACCACGTTCTCATGGCTCAGAATCAAGTAACAAGTCCTGCCAAACTCACCCTGAGAAGGAATTACACAGGATTGTGTCTATTTGCTGAGGTCACCCTGTGTGCATGTGTGTGCATGCTCAGTTGTATCCGACTCTCTGTGACCCCCTGGACTGTAGCCGGCCAGGCTCCCCCATCCCTGGGATTCTCCAGGCAAGAACACTGGAATGGGTTGCCATTTCCTTCTCCAATGGGGTCACCCTAAGGCTGTTCAAATAAGCCTTTGAATAATGTATTCAGTCACAGGGCAAATATGATTAGACGCAGAAGGATATAGTGCCTGTTTTGAAAAGCAGAGTTTATATTAAGAATTCAAAGAATTTTTTACTTAGATGATGGATATTTAATTATTAACACTATCTAATATTTTTTGTAGTCCTTGTGTGTCAGATGTTATCCTAAGTCACAATATGAGGCAATAATATCTTACCAAACTCACATAGTTAGCAAGTAGCAAATTGAGATTTGAAGGAAGGCAACTTTTATACAACTCTTCACTATTTGTTCTTATAATATCTCATGAAGATAATCTCTTAATTTAGGCTGAATGGTTTATAGACTCTAAACAACATATAAAATATGGCACATAGTTTGTATCTTTAATAAATACATATTATTTTCCTTTATGTATGCACATGCTATGAAACCTATGATTTGATTAATCAAATACCTATATTTGATTAATAGGCTTCCCAGGGGGCTCCAGTGGTAATGCAGGAGACATAAGAGACATGAGTTTGATCCCTGGGTCAGGGAGATCCGTGGAGGAGGACAAAGCAACACACTCCAGTATTCTTGCCTCAAGAATCCCTTGGACAGGGGAGCCTGGTGGGCTACACAGTCCATAGGGTTGCAAAGAGTCAGACATGACTGAAGCAATTTCACATGCATGCATGCATGCATGTTTGATTAATATGAAAATAAAATACCACTTCTATGGAAACTTAGCTTTCTGGACTGAACGTAAGTCCATTTTGCATGAAGTACTATCTCATAGGGAATGATGGAAAGAATCTAATGTTATATTAAAACCCTTCTTGTACAATTTGCCACAACCTGACCTTTATCCTTCTATTGATGGAATCAGTATTACAGACTACCTGCTTCCTACACAATGTCTGAAAATTAATTACAACATATTACTTGACCTTTTTTACTTTGTGCTTGTGTATACTACCTGTCGGTTCTGTTTCAATCCTTGCTTCCTTTTAAACATCACATTTATCAGTTGTTATCTATGTACTCTATCCTAGGTTGTCTTTCCCTCATTTATAAAATTGCCTTTGATACACTGAGTTATTTCAGCTACTAGATTTATTGGCTAAGACTCAGTCTCTCACCCTTCTCCCCCTCACCCTCTGCCCCTCCTTTTCTTCCTCCCTTCTCTCATCCTTCCATTTACTTCACCTCATTTCTAGCTTCTCCTTCTCTCTCTTTCTCTCTCTCCTGCTCTGGCTCTCAGTCTCCCATCCCTCTCAGTTTTCTACTGAGAACTACACTTCACAAATAAATAATCAGTTGTAAAGAACTGTAGATGACATGTACAGTTAAACAAACATGCTACCACTAGGTGAAAATATATACATATAGTATCAGTCATAATATTACCATAGACCTAAATTAACTCACTTGAATTCAAACTAAAGTTACTATAATAGTTGAATTCATGTTATTTTAGTTTAAGATCGGCAAGAAATTCAGGTGTTTTTTTGTTTTGTTTTGTTTTTTGCATTTATTGCTTAGAATCACCTGACTTGTGAAACAGTGGCAGAAACTCCTTATGCATTGACTTCAGAGAAAATAAAAAACAGTTTCTTACCCTTTCTATCCAAAGACCCTTGCTGAATTGTGACATCAGGTCTTGTTTTACTAATTTCACATTTTTCAGTTTTTTTTTCCCCATATGTTGGGAGGAAGAAACCAAAGCAATTTGATAGAGAATTTAACAAACATAAAATGAAGTGATAATTCATGTCACATGTAACTTCCTCTGGGTCCCTGAGAAATTTCTGCACTTTCTATTTATGTTTACAATCTACATTATAACTTAACATGTCTTAAGAATTGGCTGCTGCTGCTGCTGCTGCTGCTAAGTTGCTTCAGTCGTGTCCGACTCTTTGCGACCCCATAGATGGCAGCCCACCAGGCTCCCCCATCCCTGGGATTCTCCAGGCAAGAACTCTGGAGCGGGTTGTCATTTCCTTCTCCAATGCATGAAAGTGAAAAGTGAAAGTGAAGGCGCTCAGTCGTGTCCAACTCTCAGCGACCCCATGGACTGCAGCCTACCAGGCTCCTCCATCCATGGGATTTTCAAGGCAAGAGTACTGGAGTGGGGTGCCATTGCTTGAGTTTCCAACAAAGGCTGGAGGAGGTGTGAGGCTTAACTGAAACAATGAAGAAATTCAGTGCCCCAGGATTTTAGGGGAAAAAAATAGAAACACAGAGACATTCATGAAAACATGTGAGTTAATTGTAATAGCTATATGTTATCACTTAGAAAAGTTACTTATAAATATACCTTTTCACATCTGGGACAGCATCATATTGATTGACCCTATGTATTTTAACCTTATTTTATCTTCTCAGGACTGAAATAGGTAAAGCACTCTTCCACACATCTGAAACAGGTTTTACATTTACAAGTTCCTTAATGCTACAGCATTCCCAATGAACAACTTTTCAATCCTCATAAAAACCATTTCTAAATTCTGAGCCTTTAAAACAAAATATATTTCTGTAAATATACTTTATTATTACTATTACCTTCTTGGGTCTAAATTATTTGGAAGTTTTATTTCTTTCTTGATATCATTGATTATTCTCTTCAATAAACCCATCTAATTGATGATACCTGTACATTTTATTGCGTTGTAGGTGTCTTAAGAATGGATTGTGTATGTGTATTAGCCACTCAGTCGTGTCTGACTCTTTGTGACCCCATGATCTGTAGCCCGCTAGGCTCCTCTGTGCATGGAATTCTCCAGACAAGAATACTGGAATGGATTGCCATTCCATTCTCCAGGAGATCTTCCTGGAGATTGAACCCAGGTCTCCTGCATTGCAGGCAGATTCTTAACCATCTGAGCAACCAGAGAAGCCCTAAGAACAGATTAGATACTTTTCTTTTTCAGTTAAATCAATATATTTAAGACCTATCAAGTTTTAGCTTTAATGTGTACATTTGAAGAGAGAATAAGTTTAACATTTGGGGAAGGTAGGATACAATGCATTTTGACTGGGGGAGCGAATAAATGGAGAGAAGAAAGAATATATAAACAGTGAAAAGTGTTTATTTTTATTAAAAATGACAGAAAACTTAATTGAAATAAAGTAGCATATATTATGCATTTATTCACTTATACAACAGATGTCCACGGAGTGGATTCTGTAACGAATGAAACACACACACACACACACACATATATTTTAGTTGTAGAGTCAGACTATAAACACATAATTTAAATTATGCAGATTCTATTTATGACATGCTTGAAAAGGCAGCACTATAGTGATGGAAAAAAGATGAGTGGTTGTTAAAATTTAGGGTCGATGTGTGTGATATTGGTTATATATGGCTCTGCACACACTAAAATTCATGGAAATGCATATCCTAAATTAAAGTTGAATTACTGAACATTAAAATAAAACCCAAAGATATAGAATTTTCAATAAACAGACTGGTTAAAATATAATAAACTGACAGTATCAAGTTTTATTAATGATATGCAACAATTGAACAATTCATTTACTGCTGGTAGAAACTAAATTTGTACAACAATTTTAGAAAACTCCTTGGTATATCTACTACATATGCATACCTTATAACCCCAAAATTCATGTCCCATAAATATACCCAATAAAAAATGCAGACATAAAACTCTAAAAACTGTGCAATGTATATCTAAGTAGTATTCATAATGGATTGGTGTGTGTGTGTGATATTTTCAAGGACAAAAAGAACCTCAAGGTAATTTTTTAATGAGCTAATAATTTAAATTTAAAACATTAATTTCTGAAATCTTTTTAAAGTCATTTTCATACTTAAAAGCATATAATGTAAAATAAGTTTATAATTGTTAGAATTCAAGGTTTTAAGCATGAAATAAATTAAAATATAAGTAAAAGACAGTCTTCCTAAATTAAAATTGGAGATAAGAGTGCCAGTTTCAGATGCATTAAATTTTATATATATATAAATCTCTGAGCTCTACTGTTGAAATATGGAAACAATGACTAGTACCAGTATTGATAATTACCTTTAGTTACTATACTATATTCTCTGAACACCATTTTCCTCTAAGAGTATCAGGGCTAATTTAATGTCTGAGGTAGCTGTACTCAATTCCTTGGCAAGGAAGATCCCCTGGAGGATATCATGGCAACCCACTCCAGTATTCTTCCTGGAGAATTCCATGGACAGAGGAGCCTGGAGGGCTACAGTCCACAGGGTTGCAAACAGCTGGACACAACTGAAGCTTCTAAGACACATGGTACCTAGCCCTACTATTAAGATGAAGCAAGACCCTGTTACGCAAGATAGAAATGATCCCAGAAAGGCATCACACAGATGTTAAATGCCATTTATTTATACTTGTTCCTTGGTAACTCAGATGTTAAAGAATCTCCCTGCAATGCAGGAGACCCCACTATGATCCCTGGGTCTGGAAGATCCCCTGGAGAAGGAAATGACAACCCACTCCAGTATTCTTGCCTGGAGAATTCTACGGTCAGAGGAGGCTGGCCGGCTACACCCCAGGGGTCTCAGAGTTGGACAGGGCTGAGTGACTAACACTAACACAATAAATAAATGAGTGACCCATTTATGTTAAAAACATACTTCCAACAAACATCATCATATGAAAATATGATATTTTTTAATGTGCCTAGTATTGCATTGGATCT
This sequence comes from Oryx dammah, assembly GCF_014754425.2. Taxonomy (NCBI): domain Eukaryota; kingdom Metazoa; phylum Chordata; class Mammalia; order Artiodactyla; family Bovidae; genus Oryx; species Oryx dammah. The sequence goes on along the minus strand of NW_024080557.1, from coordinate 35,159 downwards.
TCAAAGAAACAAAATCATTCTCTACTTTGTAAGCTGTACCTAAAAAATCACTGTCTATTGATAAAAAGAAGGAAGGCAGCATCTTCTAAAGCATCCCTTATCCCTAGATATGATTAAAAAAAGAAGATAGAATTATATTATCTATTGAGACTTGAATAATCCATGTTAAACTAGAGGAAAATCTAAAAATTGTGAAATTATTAAAACATACATCAAAAACTTATTTTTCTGTGTGTTGTCTTAATATATTGTCAAATTATAATATATTTTATCTAAAGAGCAATAAATCATATAAAGACACCAAGAAATTATTTGTTTAAAGTCTATTCATGTTTTAATACCAAAGACAACTCACTACTGCATTTTAATCTTATTCTCTATGACCATGTATTTTTAAACAAAATGTTTCTTACTGACTAAAAATTGGATAATATTAAATAAGTTTTTATCATATTAATAATAATAATTGCAGTCATAATCAGCAGAATTTCAATTCAATAAAATATTTGCAATATTAGGGAGGGGAAACTTCCATTTTCTGGCTCTATTTTCCTGTGGGGAGTTTGTTCTGAGTGGCACTGTTGGTCAGTTTCCATACCACACAGCTGTTTTTCCTCATCAGAGGAAGATGGGCTTATCTCAGAGTGGAGTAATGAGAAATTGTGTTTAGCTCAGCTCCACCTATCTTCATTTTCTCAAGTCTGCCAATCAGCACAGAGGCTCATTCTCATCCTCTCTAGTCCACAGATTAGATTGAGTAAGACAGGTTCCCATTAAGGAAGTTGTCTTACTAACCCTCTTAGATTCTAGAAATTTCTGTGTCTAGTGAGTATGCTTATTCAGGAGTGTAATGTAAACAAGTCACTTTATTATTAAATCTATAGCCATGTATGCAAATCTAGACTTTGTCAGCATATCATTATAAAAAATATTTCATTCTGTCTGCTTAAAGTCTGTGACCCTCTGTTAATAGAGGCTAAACACAGATAAGGGGGAAATTTTCATTTCTTACTTGTTTTAATCCTAGATTCAGATGCACTTGCCTGTGACTCTATAGGCAGAGACACAGACTGATATTAGGAAGTGAAATACACATGCAATGCTATGCCTTTAAAGTTTAGAGGAACTTGGTTTGGCTCAATTCATGCAGAATTTATAGGGAATTATATTGTAGCATGAGAACACTTACAAAATTGTGCAGTTGAATTTTAACAATGCAGCCTTAGTAAATAGAGTTTATAAAGCGCTATAGCTTGACTATGAACTCCCTCCTCCTCAGTTCAGCATCAGGGTGACCAAAGTGAGGGACCTAGAAAAAATAAGAATTTTTGAATATTTTTGAAAAACAACATAGTTAAAATAAAGCCTAAATGTCTTTAAAAGTCAGAAATAGCTCAAAAAATTACAGTTGAGGCTGCATTCCTGGGTGAATTTTTATTTCAGTGTAGTCAACAATGTTTCATAAGCATACTCTTCATGGGCACTTTTTCACATTTAAATTTATTTTCCAGAGTTCTGGTCTCCAAGCATCAGGCATAGACTGACAGGTTTTCTGTCAAAGGTAAAGTCAAATGGTTTTCCCCATCGATTCCATTTAACCAAGGCACCATTAAAACCTCTAATTTCTTAGACAATGCTAGGTCCTGGGTTACCAAAATATAATTTTGCCAGGAATAGTTTTGCCATAGGAACTAATGATACTAAATCACTTGAGTATGAGCCTGTCCTTTTTTATTCATTTGTTGGGCTCTTTCACAGACCCAGAAAATACTCACACCTGAGTATAACACTATGTCTCAAAGCATCTTTGATTCTTTTTTGATATACAATATTAAAACTGTGAAGGAAACTGAAATCAACCCAGGTATCTAACATGTCTCAAGATTAGATTAAGTATAGAAAAAAGGATTTGGGGGAAACTGGAATAATTTTATGATCAGATTCTTTATATTTTGATTTATGTTGGAATAGTTATTAGCACATAATTTCATGAAGGATTTTGAACTTAACCTACCTCAAGGACTTTTAATATATGATCGATAGATAATTTTTCCTGACATTGGTAATGGTGGAAATTCAACTGAGAATCTCATCATGGTTGACATTTAATTTTTTGGAGTATCTGTATTTTATCATTTAATCTCATTGTAAAACTTTCATAATATATACTGATAAAAGTTTGAACATTTTTGGTTTGAGGTTTAAAGTTGGTTTGCAGATATCTGAATTAATGTACCCCATGACTTTTTTTTAAATTGTAATTTTCTTTAGAAGTGATATTAGAACAATCAGCAAGTGACTGGGGCACATGAAGTTACAAGCAGAATGGTTCAATTGCAATCTCTCTTTTGCTGGATTGCATTATGGTAAAACTATGCATTATCCTCTTGTTAAGATTTTCCCTTTTGGAACTCTCTCTATTGTATCCCTTTCCACTAGACCTGTCCATGATATTAGACCATACTACCATTTCTCAGCCTTGGCTGGGTGAATCTCTTTAAACCTGTGATTCACAACCTGACCCATATCTTGTCCCCAGGGAACACTTGGTATTTTCTGGAGACATTTTTATTTTTTACAACTTGGGATTGATACGGGTATCTAGTGTGTAAAGAGATCGAAGACATTGGTAAACAATAATGCACAAGACAATGCTACCCTCCTTTCCCTCCCACAAAAGTCAAAGAATTATCTGATCTCAAATGTTAATAATGGTGAATTGGAGAAACTCAGCTTTAGACAATGAAATGTGTAAAGGGACATGAATCATTTCTGAGCCTTAAGCACTGAAGGATGTCTCTGCCATCACTCTTTTCATCTCCCATGGAGAAGGCAATGGCACCCCACTCCTGTACTCTTGCCTGGAAAATTCCATGGACGGAGGAGTCTGGTGGGCTGCAGTCCATGGGGTCGCTAAGAGTCGGACACGACTGAGCGGCTTCCCTTTCACTGTGAGATAAGTGAAGGGGTTCAGATAGCAGTTGCCCCCAGGGTCTTAGATCCCCAAATGAAGAACACAGGGACCAGTGTCACAGTCAAGCCACAGGGAAATATAATGTGACAAACAAGTCTTTTTGTTGTTGTAAGCCATTAAAATTTAGAATACTTTGTTATCTGATATAAATGTAAGCTGATTAACTGCTTATTGTCTTTTAGTGATAAGATGAACAGTTTAATATCCAATATAGGTACAGTGTCTTCTGAATGTTTCTCAATTGGTTCCAAGAAAGAATTGTTTTATTTATTGCTCTGCATGAAATTTTAAGAATATATGCTACGATAAGGTTGATAACACAGAAAAACATGTGAACACTTCTATCACAAGGGTTTTTATCTCCTAATGATGCCAGAAAGTATTAAATGTGCTAAAATTCACCTTCTCTTGAAAGGCAAAAGCATGTCAGTGGGCAGCTTAACTGAATAAATTTTCTTAAATTTAATGTAGTTTTTAAAATGGTTTAACTCAAATCCCAAATAATCTGTAACTTGTGAAATAGTTCATAGATACTGGCTCTCAAAAGACTTGAGAAAATAAAAGTTTGAAAATGATTTTATTTAGGATACAATATACAGCACCCTCATAGCTTCCTTTTATGAAGCCAACATCATGGATAACTGGCAAGTTCAGTTCAGTGGCAAAATGAACAAAATCTGTGTATGCAAAATATTCCTACTCTATAGTCAATGGTCTTGAGTTTCAATTAGGGAGAGCAAAGAAGCTTGAATGTCTGTAACCATGTGTGTGAAAATAGTTTCAGGGTTTATTTTAAAGTCCATCTTCTAATCTTCAGAGTCCATGCTTTTGTCATCATTTATCAAAATATATGGTGAACACACATGAACACGTGTCGGTGTTATATTCTTCTTGGCCTCCTTGATTCATCGTTCTTCACCAGAATGCATTTTCTTTTTGGAAGAGTGTTTTGTTTTATAGTGTCTAATTCAGAATAGTTGGCACATAGTGAGTTTCAATATTTATGACTGAATTAGTGAACACATACATGAATCGATGACTTTAAATTGTGCTTATTCTCACAAAGTAAAAAAAAAAAATATATATATATATATATATATACATGAAAAGTTAGAGATTGAGAGCCAACCTAATGTTTCTATTATTATATTTTACATATTTATTTCCTTAAATCCATACTTTACAAGAAAGAGAAATAAAATATTTTATTGTAACATCACTTTTTGGATCAGGAGTCAACAACCATTTTTACAAGATGATGAGTGGTTTGTGACTACTGAATTTCTTAGAAAGGACTATATCTATGAAATAAGCCAAGGAGTATAGAGGTATAAAAAGGGTGATTAGATGCTGGAAAATACAGTTCTCTCACCTGGAAAATTCTTTCAAAGAAAGAACCCAGAGCCTATAACCTCTCTTGTCCTCGCAACAAAGTACACCATGCTGATGTTTAAAGTTTCAGTCTAGGCTCTTTGCCACATTATGATAGTAATATATCTTTTTGAACTGTGTGTTAGATCCTGGTTTCATTTGGAGAATGGTATCTATTTTATATTTTTGTATTTAATATAAGAGAATTTGAAGTTACTCTAATAAAAACATAAAGGAAATAATTTTCTTAGATGTTTAGACTTCATAAAAATTTAGAAAAGTTGAAAGAGTTTTGAACCTCAAACTTCTTTATATTCAGCATAAAGTGATTTTATTTTAAAGCCTTGTGTATTTCAGAGGGAATTTAATTTTTCAAAGTCTGTACCTTGGATACCCACAGTATCCCTCTACTGGTGTTAACTTGTTTGTCTCTAAGATCACTACCTTATTGAGTAAAAAGAATGGTTTTCCTGGAATTTATACACACACACAAACACACACACTCATACACAGACCTGCTTTCTGATGAGCATTAATTTTGTATAATAGTAATGTTTTTCTCCTACCATCTGATTTACCTATATAAACCAGTCCACATTTATTGCAAGCATAAAGACTTTAGTCTAGAAAATAATTAGGTGAGTAGCATGTTATTGGTCATTTGAGTTTAAAGTAGGTAAAATATAAATCACTATGAGCCCTAATTCTTTGTGTTTTGTAAGCATGTATATGCTTCTTGGCTCTTACTGTCCCCTGAATCACTATTCTGCCCCTTGTTTCACCAATATGCAAAGAAAAAATTTACTTCTTTGATTTGCATTGAAATAATTTTGAAAATGTTCAAGTACGCTGGAAAATTACATTTAAAATCACTTTATTTTGCAAAATAACCTGAAGGTATTGAAGAAGTTCAAGATTTACTTCCAAATTTGAAATCAATTCTTACAAACAGATTTTTAATTCCTAGAAAACTAACATCGACAAAGAACCTCAGAAGAGAAATTGGACCAGCGCCATTAAAGCCTGGCCATCTGACTCAAGAGAAAGGCCATTTTTATAGCATCCTCTGACCAGATCCCATTGTTGTCCAGGCAGAGTATGAAATGATTTCAGCAAAACAATTCATTTGCCTAGCTTGAGTAAGGAAAAAAACCCTCAAGATGTTGCAGAAAATTCACATGCTTTTTGTTGTTGTATTGTTGCTGTTTTTTGAACTTATTTTTCCTGCTACAACTGATTTGTCAACTCAGTTTGGGTCAGTTTGGCTTCCCTTATTTAGTGTCATAATCAACCCCTGAACAACAATCATACAATATCAATATTTTATCAATAGTATCAATAGTAATGATTGTAAGAGGGTTTATACAATACAGCATGTTTACTGAGGCTTAGGTATTTGTTTTATGCACCTTCATAAACAAACTCATGCTCCTTTGCTTCACATCAAGATACAACAGAAACAAGCTCCCTGTTCACAGAAATTTAAACCAAATAATGAATGAATCTTTGGTGTCCCCTGAGCTCCCAGAAATGCCCCTCCTTCTCTTGTATTTTTTGAAAAATCTCAAATTATTTAACCTGTTGTGAATGAGGGCTTTGAAGTCTGTAATGAAGTTTCAATATGAAACATATATGAGACATTCTGCCTTATGCTGATTCATTCAATATAACACCCATTATGAGTCAGGCATTATAATGACTACTGAAGATAGAGACAAAAACAACAACAACAAAAACACAGAATGTCTGCCTTCAAGGGTTTCATAACACAGAAGAGAACAGCAGCTGAAATAATTAATAACCTCCTTCCACATGGCTCAGTAGTAAAAGAATCCTCCTACCAATGCGAGAGATGCAGGTTCAATCCTTGGGTTGGGAAGATTCCCTGGAGAAGGAAATGGCAATCCACTCCAGAATTCTTGCCTGGAAAATCCAATGGACAGAGGAGCCTGGTGGGCTACAGTTCATGGGGTCACAAAGAGTCAGACATGACTACGTGACTGAGTATAGGTATGCTTGAATAATTTCCAAGATAAAGTGAGTTATAAATGAATTTATTTGGTATGAACATTGTTGATTCTTGTTAATATTTTTGCTTTCTTTTGATGTTCTGTAAATGTACAGTCTCTGTACAGTTCTGTAAACATACACCTCTAACAGAGATGACTGGTGAGTCTACCACAATCATTTTCTTTCTACAAGGTTGCTGGAAGAAGATGATAGAGAGAAATCTTACTGATTATGTGAATACTTTTTTCCAGGTGAGACACCTATTGCACCAGAACCATGGCTCCACCAGATTGCCAGGCTCTGCTGCTTCAGGCATGTATGGAGCAGGGTGAACATGTGAGAGCCTGGAAGGCCCTGTGCCTGACAGAGTCACTCTCCTTAGTGGACCTCACAATCACCTCCTCAGAAATAGTGTGTGTGTGTGTGTGTGTGTGTTAGTCATGCCTGATTCTTACAACCCCAGGGACTGCAGCCCACTACTCTCCTCTTTCCATAGGATTCTCCAGGCAAGAACACTGGAGTGAGTAGACATTTCCTTCCCCAGGAGATCTTCCCAACGAGATCTTTCCAACCCAAGGATCAAACCCAGGTCTCCTGCACTACAGGTGGATTCTTTACCATCTGAGCCACCAGAGAAGCCTTTCAGAAATACTGCTACTTCCTATGAGTGCTGCTGTTTCTTTTCATATTGATGACTTTCAACCTCCTTCCAGTTCTCAAAAACTTCCTCCACTGGTCTCCTCCACACCACTTATCTTCAATCCTTACCAGAATCCCAATTAGAAAAATGAAGGTTTTAGACTCACACATACAAAAGTCAAGAATTAAAGCACTTTCAACCAACTTGATCTTTAGGGAAGAATCATAACCTATTCCAGGGGCAACTTAGCACTGGGAAGTCTGCCTGCTTCAAGCAAGTGGGCTTCAGAGAGGAGATCGTTTGAGTACAAAACGATATTTCATTTTTTTCTAACATATTTAATGAATGTTAAGCTGAAGATTAGAATGCCATGCAAATACTGTGATAGAAGAAGTCACCAGCCATGTGACAAACAGAGAAGATGCCCCTAACTCGTGACCATGAGAAACTCAGGGAATGATCTAAAATTTTTTTCTGGGAAGGCCTCTAAAATGATTTTTGGACACAGCTGAGTCTTAAAAGACAGGGTGAGTTAATCAGGTGGTTGAAAGGGCTGGATTTTATTCTAAGCAGAAAAAGCAAGTATGACTAGTCAATGTCTTGATCTATTTAAGGAATCACATTTAGATCAGAACACACAGTGTACAGAACATGAAGAATGATGAAAGAGAAGACGGAAAATAGTAGCCAGAGCATAAATGTTCTTTTCTACTCTAGAGATGTTATCTTTAAAACAATAAGATACAGGTATTGGCTCATGATGGATCATTTTACTTATTGCTTTATTTATTATGCTTTCTTTCAAATGTTCATTTAGCTGTTAAAGCTGTTAGACTTTTAAGTTTAAAAAGAAAAAAGAGTCTTGTAGCTATTTACTATGAGTACTCCTAAAATGTCTTTAAATAGTAATTCTCAGTTATTTGGTAACATTTGGATCTTGCTATTATTTTATGCATTTGGTCGTGGTATATTTGTGAATTTTACTGAAGTTCTAATTTCTGTTTTTAAGTCAAATTTTCTCTTTTAGGCCAAATTTTCTATGTTGGGATAATGTTGAATTCTCTTCTTTCCTCAACTTTCTAATTAAATAATACAATTTTGCTGTTTACAATTGAATTAATAATCTCTTTGAAGTTAGATGAATATATCTCAGTTTCCCTTTTGGAGACTGAGGACATTTTAGCATAAATGTTAACTCTTAGAAAGCACTATAATTTCATTTGTAGAGATGTCTTTTTAAAAAAAGAAAAAAACAGAAAAAATTGTACTAAGTATATATTGAGTCAATTTTAGTTATTTAGCATTTGCTTACTCATTCCAGCCATTTGTGCTGCTTTTTTTGTAGGCAAATTATTATTATACTACTTCATATTTAAATAGGAACAAAAATAATTATCTGTTGTGCATCATAGCAGAAAATAATGAACCTAGAGAATGGTTAAGAGAGTAAATTATTACATTAAAAAAAAAAAAAAAACAGGAAAACTTCACTATCTTGTGTGATATTCTGTTATTCTTGTGGTGTATAGGTTTGGTTTATGGAAAGTACTGAGATGTTTCCTTCCTTCCAATCTATAAATCCACCCATTTGTGTGTGTGCATGTAAGAAGTTGATATAAATTAGTGAAGAGACTGCTAACACCTCACATATCTGTTCTCTTATTTTTACTAATAACCCACCTCTCACCTTTTATCTGGGTATAGGATGGATAGAATAATAGATGTGACCTGGGTCTCTCCTGAATACAGTCCTTCACAATCTGCCAGAATCTGTAGTACCTTCCCAAACACACAAGTCTCAAAGTCAAGAAATCAGGAAAGGCACTTCTACCAGTCAGTTGTTCTAGAATCATGCATCTTGGCTATGACTGTACCCACAAAATGGATGCACTATACATTTTCTGTCTCTCTCCATTTGATTTGGCTCTAAATCAAACTCTTAAGAAGGATCTATGTCATATTCCTAAGCTTGCAAGATAGTTTTAGAAATGTAGTTTTAAATCGTTAGCATCTGTATGCTAGTACAGTGCTTCCCAGGTGGCAACAGTGGTAAAGAACTCACCTTCTAATGCAAGAGACATGAGACACGGATTTGATTCATGCCCCTGTAGGAGAGCATGGCAACCCATTCCAGTATTCTTGCCTGGAGAATTTCATGAACAGAAGAACCTGGTGGGCTATACAGTCCATAGGGTCACAAAGAGTCGGACACAACTGAAGCAACTTCACGCACACCAGTGCATATACCAGAAGCGGTCTGTGATATCTACCAACTGAAATCTTAATGAAGCTGTTCAAGGTCACCACACTGGCAAAATAATATTAAAGTGTTTGTTTGTTTGTTTGTTTTATGCTTACGACTGAACTCAGAAAATAAAAGCAAAGAAAAAAGCTTAAATAGTGGGAAAAAACTGAAAAATTCAAAGATCATCTACAGTCACAAAGCACTTTAAAGAGCTCTTTATGGCTAATCCCCAAACATCATTATCCACTCTTCTTTGACTACTTTGATAGTATGATTATGGAATTGAATGATTTATTTTATGCCTTAAAGGACACTGATCATTGTATAAATCTTGTGTTGAACCCACTGACTTATAAGGATGTCTAAAATGAACAGACTTCGAAATTTTTTAAAGTATAAGTGATATCTTCCTAGTAAAAAAAGAAAAGTATGTCCAAAAAAATGCCTATTATTTAACTAGCTTTGTGAGAAATAACAAGTCTTTTGCTAATACCTTCAATCTTATTTCTCAAATGACTTCTAATCACATCCAAAGCCTTTCGAATAATCAGTTCAGTTCAGTTGAGTCCTTCAAACCTGTCTTTTTGTGATCCCATGAATCACAGCACATCAGGCCTCTGTGTCCATCACCAACTCCTGGAGTTCACTCAAACTCATGTCCATCGAGTCAGTGATGCCATCCAGCCGTCTCATCTTCTGTGTCCTGTCAGTAATGCCTAACGTGGCTCCTCCCTCTCCTCCTGCTCCCAATTCCTCCCAGCATCAGAGTCTTTTCCAATGAGTCAGCTCTTTGCATGAGGTGGCCAAAGTATTGGAGTTTCAGCTTTAGCATCAGTCCTTCCAATGAACACCCAGGACTGATCTCCTTCAGAATGGACTGTTTGGATCTCCTTGCAGTCCAAGGGACTCTCAAGAGTCTTCTCCAACACCACAGTTCAAAAGCATCAATTCTTTGGTGCTCAGCCTTCTTCACAGTCCAACTCTCACATCCATACATGACCATTGGAAAAAAACCATAGCCTTGACTAGATGGACCTTTGTTGGCAAAGTAATGTCTCTGCTTTTCAATATGTTATCTAGATTGGTCATAACTTTTCTTCCAAGGAGTAAGTGTCTTTTAATTTCATGGCTGTAGTCACCATCTGCAGTGATTTTGGAGCCCAAAAAAATAAAGTCTGACACTGTTTCCACTGTTTCCCCATGAACTGATGGGACCAGATGTCATGATCTTCATTTTCTGAATGTTGAGCTTTAAGCCTACTTTTTCACTCTCTTCTTTCACTTTCATCATGAGGCTTTTTAGTTCCTCTTCACTTTCTGCCATAAGGGTGGTGTCATCTGCATATCTGAGGTTATTGATATTTCTCCCAGCAATCTTGAATCCAGCTTGTGCTTCTTCCAGTCCAGCATTTCTCATGATGTACTCTGCATAGAAGTTAAATAAGCAGGGTGACAATATACAGCCTTGACGTACTCCTTTTCCTATTTGGAACCAGTCTGTTGTTCCATGTCCAGTTCTAACTGTTGCTTCCTGACCTGCATATAGGTTTCTCAAGAGGCAGGTCAGGTGCTCTGGTATTCCTATCTCTTTCAGAATTTTCGACAGTTTATTGTGATCCACACAGTCAAAGGCTTTGGCATAGTCAATAAAGCAGAAATGGATATTTTTCTGGAACTCTCTTGCTTTTCCATGATCCAGCGGATGTTGGCAATTTGATCTCTGGTTCCTCTGCCTTTTCTAAAACCAGCTTGAACATTTGGAAGTTCATGGTTCACATATTGCTGAAGCCTGGCTTCGAGAATTTTGAACATTACTAGGATAACAAAATTTAGAAATGTGTCTCTGTCTTGCTCTACACATACAAAGAATATTTGGCCATGGCCCAGTCAATTCATCACTTTGACAGACTAACTGGTTAGTTCTCATTTATTCCAAGGCTAGCTTTCCCACAATTTAAATATCAAAATAAACTTGTTTGGTAGTTAGAATAGGAAAAATGATTCCAAATTGTGGTGCCTAAAAGACAAAGAAAGGAAAAAGCCCCTGAAAATAGAACAAAAGAAAGCTGTGGACCAGAGTGAGAACTTCAGGTGAAATACACCCCCTTCTTGGCTAGCCAATTTGCATAGGGTAGGCTCAGGGAGAAGGAGACAAAATGTATAAAAAGAGGAAACTGAGACTGATTATGCCTTGAGGGTGTACTACACTTGCCAAATAAAACTGAGTTTTAACCACGGTTTAACACTGGTTTGCCATTTCAAATCTTTGCTGCAGCAAGACAGAACTGATGAAATTACACACTCCCTCCACATATCTGTTTCTGTGACCTAGATGTACCCTGGTTGAAGCCCCTACAAGGTGGGACCAACGACAGCAAAAGCCCAACTCGGTGAAAACTCATGCTGTGGAAGCCGAAAGTGATGGAAACTCAGCACAGTAGAAGTGACAAGCCCAGAGTGCTGCAAACTGGGGCAGCAAAAATAAAATTGGCAGAAAGCTCACACAGCTCAGTCTCAGATTCCAGACGACCTCTAGTTAAGGTAGGTCACACCTACCTCCTCACACCTATGGCTGGAAGGACATCTGGCTAATAAAATTTTAATTCCTTTACAATCTCTTGTTTCTTGTTTCCTTGCACCCCCTGTGAACAGGCGAGCAGCAGTGAGTGCAATTGAGGGACTCTGGCAGAGGCTACTCCCCAGGGTGTCCCAAAGGCTTCACTATCTGCTGCACCCTAGTAGCTATTGTCCAAGCAGGTGAGGGTTCTTCTGCCCTTAATCTTCTTTGTGCTAAGGATCAGGCCAATGAACATTGTGGGCACAGGTCAGGCATTTAGCAATTTTTCCAGCAAGTTATGACAGGGGTTCCTTGGCATATTTTCCCTCTGCTTTTTCCCTCCTGTCCTTCAGCTCCTCTCTCCATCCATGCCACTCTTTACAAAGTACTGGGCAAGTCATCATCTTTCTATTTCTGAAAATTGTGTTTGAAACTGTTTACCTAAGATTGGGACTCAGACCCATCTGGCAGGGGCTCTGCTATGCTTAGTCACCTACTCGTGTTTGACTGGTACTTGAACCTGACCAAAACTCAAACGGCCTGGTTTCAGTACCTAATGAAGGTTCTTGGTGTCTCATTGCAAAAAAAATTCAGTGAGAGACACAGCAGTAGGTAAGAGGTAGATTTGTTTGGATTCAGAGAGAAGCACACTCCACAGAGTTTGGGCCATCACAGAGGGAGAGTTGGAGGCCATCGAATGTGGTGTGGTTAGTTTTTTATGGCCTGGGTAGTTTCATATGCTAATGAGTGGAAGGATTCTTCCAACAATTAGGGAACCACCCATTTCTTAGTCTTTTGATAGTGCCTTGGAACTTCCATGGAGCCTCTGGGTGTGTCATTGAACTTGCAGATTAAAGATCTAGGTCTAGTTGAATATGACTTGTCTGCCATCTTGGACTCATTTGATTTTAATGGGTTTCTGTTATGCCCTTGGGCTATGTTATTCTTTCAAAAGATGCACTCTGCCCTTTCCCTCTTGTTCCATGCTCTTTCACAAGCCCCATCTGGGCAGAGTTCCAAAGAATAGCAAAAAGAGATAAGAAAGGCTTCCTCAGTGATCAATGCAAATAGAGGAAAATAACAGAATGGGAAAGACTAGAGATCTCTTCAAGAAACTTAGAGATACCAAGGAAACATTTCATGCTAAGATGGGCTCGATAAAGGACAGAAATGGTATGGACCTCACAGAAGCAGAAGATATTAAGAAGAGGTAGCAAGAATACACAGAAGAACTGTACAAAAAAGATCTTCATGACCAAGATAATCACAATGGTGTGATCACTCACCTAGAGCCAGACATCTTGGAATGTGAAGTCAAGTGTGCCTTAGAAAGCATCACTACAAACAAAGCTAGTGGACGTGATGGAATTCCAGTTTAGCTGTTTCAAATCCTGAAAGATGATGCTGTGAAAGTGCTGCACTCAATATGCCAGCAAACTGGGAAAATTCAGCAGTGGCCACAGGACTGGAAAAGGTCAGTTTTTATTCCAATCCCAAAGAAAGGCAATGCCAAAGAATGCTCAAACTACCCCATAATTGCACTCATCTCACACACTAGTAAAGTAATGCTCAAAATTCTCCAAGCCAAGCTTCATCAATAAGTGAACCATGAACTTCCAGATATTCAAGCCGGTTTTAGAAAAAGCAGAGGAACCAGAGATCAAATTGCCACCATCCGCTGGATCATGGAAAAGCAAGAGAGTTCCAGAAAAAACATCTATTTCTGCTTTATTGACTATGCCAAAGCCTTTGACTGTGTGGATCACAATAAACTGTCGAAAATTCTGAAAGAGATGGGAATACCAGAGCACCTGACCTGCCTCTTGAGAAACCTATATGCAGGTCAGGAAGCAACAGTTAGAACTGGACATGAAACAACAGACTGGTTCCAAATAGGAAAAGGAGTACGTCAAGGCTGTATATTGTCACCCTGCTTACTTAACTTCTATGCAGAGTACATCATGAGAAACGCTGGACTGGAAGAAACACAAGCTGGAATCAAGATTGCCAGGAGAAATATCAATAACCTCAGATATGCAGATGACACCACCCTTATGGCAGAAAGTGAAGAGGAACAAAAAAGCCTCTTGATGAAAGTGAAAGAGGAGAGTGAAAAAGTAGGCTTAAAGCTCAACATTCAGAAAATGAAGATTATGACATCTGGTCCCATTAGTTCATTGGATATAGATGGGGAAACAGTGGAAACAGTGTCAGACTTTTTTATTATTATTATTATTATTTTGGCTCCAAAATCACTGCAGATGGTGACTGCAGCCATGAATTTAAAAGATGCTTACTCCTTGAAAGGAAAGTGATGACCAACCTAGATAGCATGTTCAAAAGCAGAGACATTACTTTGTCGACTAAGGCCCATATAGTCAAGGCTATGGTTTTTCCAGTGGTTATGTATGGATGTGAGAGTTGGACTGTGAAGGAAGCTGAGCGCCAAAGAATTGATGTTTTTGAACTGTGGTGTTGGAGAAGACTCTTGAGAGTCCCTTGGACTGCAAGGAGATCCAACCAGTCCATTCTAAAGGAGATCAGTCCTGGGTGTTCTTTAGAAGGAATGATGCTAAAGCTGAAACTCCAATACTTTGGCCACCTCATGCGAAGAGTTGACTTATTGGAAAAGACTGATGCTGGGAGGGATTGGGGGCAGGAGATGAAGGGTGCAACAGAGGATGAGATGGCTGGATGACATTACCGACTCAATGGACGTGAGTCTGAGTGAACTCCGGGAATTGGTGATGGACAGGGAGGCCTGGCGTGCTGTGTCATGGGGTCGCAAAGAGTCGCACACGACTGAGTGACTGAACTGAACTGAACTGAACGTCTGGGCCCACAATGTTGCATATACATTGTGGCAGCAGTGTTTCTGGTTGTCCTGCCTGTCTTCTGGCAGGACAACCAAAAAATAGCTGGCCCTAGGGAAGAAAATACTGTATAATATCCAATCCAACCAGATATTCAAGCCTTTATCTTCCATGTTTCCTACAACATATGTGTCAACAACTCATTTCAGTGAACTTGCTAGGGCATGTGACAGGCACACACACAAATGCCAGCTAGAATTCCATCTGTTGTTTGCATCCCTTCAAAGGCAATTGTGCTTCCAGGGATAATGTTTGCACTGGTTAGTCCTGTGGGCCATTTGGGCCCAAAACCTACCAACCCTTCTCCAAAAGCTACAAATATACCCCCAGATCAAATCTCCACTCCACTTTTATGGAACATCTGGTCTGTGGACTCATCAATTTGTTCTTAGTTCAGTCGTTCACTCACATCTGAATCTTTGCGACCCCATGGACTGTAGCATGCCAGGCTTCCCTCTCCATCACCAACTCCCAGGGATTACTCAAATGCATGTACATCAAGGAGGTGATGCCATCCAGCCATCTCATCCTCTGTCATCCCCTTCTCCTCCTGCCTTCAATCTTTCCCAACATCAAGGTCTTTTCCAATGAGTCAGTTCTTCTCAACAGGTGGTCAAAGTTTTGGAGTTTAAGCTTCAGCATCAGTCCTTCTGATGAGTATTCAGGACTGGTTCCCTTTTGGACTGACTGGGTGGATCTCCTCTCAAGAGTCTTCTCCAACACCACAGTTCAAAAGCATCAATTCTTCAGTGCTCAGCTTTCTTTAAAGTCCAACTCTCACACCCATACATGACTACTGGAAAAACCACAGCTTTGACTAGATAGATCTTTGTTGGCAAAGTAATATATATATATATATATATTTATTAAATACCATATTTATATTTAATATAAATATATTTATTTATTTATTTATATTAAATCTTACCTGGAGAATCCCATGGACTGAGGAGCCTGGTGGGCTGCAGTCCATGGGGTCACAAAAAGTCAGACACAACTGAGTGACTTTACTTACTTACTTACTTATATAGTATTTATATAAGTTTTTCTTCCAAGGAGTAGCATCTTTTAATTTCATGGCTTCAGTCACCATCTTCAGTGGTTTTGAACTCCAAGAAAATAAAGTCTGTCATTGTTTCCATTGTTTCCCCATCCATTTGTCATGAAGTGATAGAACCGGATTCCATGATCTTAGTTTTTTGAATGTTGAGTTTTAACCCAAATTTTTCACTCTCCTCTTTCACTTTCATCAAGAGGCTCTTTAGTTCTTCACTTTCTACCATAAGGGTGGTGTCATATGCATATCTGAGGTTATTGATATTTCTGCCAGCAATCTTGATTCCAGCTTTTGCTTCATCCATGTTGGCATTTCACATGATGTCCTTTGCATATAAGTTAAATGATCAGTGTGACAATATACAGCCTTGGCATACTGCTTTCCCAATTTGGAACCAGTCTGTTGTTTCATGTACAGTTCTACTTAAGCCAGTTACTAACTCCTACAACCAGGACCCTGCCCCCTTATAGGCAACATCACTCCACCCAGTTTATTATTAAAATACTCCTGAAGCCTCTAACAGGACCAGATAACTGATTCCTTTGTCATTACTTCTGCTATTACCTAGAGTGGGTCTTTGACAATGAAATGTTTACCCTTGGAAACATTTTTACCCTAAATTGCCCTTATGGAGGACTAGAGGAGGAAAGCAGTGACTTATATTCCCTTGGAGCAATAAAGGATATGGCTGTTTTGCCAGGTTCCCAGTCTCAGGGCACAGGCTTGGCTTGCTTTACATCATGGTATTTATTCCCATTCATGGTGTACAAACTAGCAGTGAGTTAAGATCACACCCCCTTAATCCTACCTAGCCATAGTTATGCCAGAGATCTTAGGGATGCCCAACTGCAGCCTGGGGTCCCAGGAGGTCTACCTGCCTCAACAACCTAGGGATCTGGTCTCTGGGAGGTTGTCATGCCTCAGCCTGCTCAGGGGTCCATCAGCCTAGGGTGCCACAAATTCGACATGCCTCGACCCTAGACATCTGGTCTCTGGGAGGTTGTCACGCCTCTCCTGCTTGGGAATCCACCAGTCTGGGGGTCCCAGGAGGTCAGTCAGCCTCAACATGCCTAGAGATCTGATCCTCGGGAGGATGTTTTGCTTCAACCTGCTCAGGGATCTGCCAGTCCAGGGTCCCAGGAGGTAGTCATGCCTCAACATGACCAGGGACTCAATTCTTGGATGCCAACATGCCTCGACCTGCCTGGGGATTCGATCTCCAGGAGGTTGTCAGGCCTCAGCTTGCTTAGGGATCTGCATCTTGACCCAGGGATACCCAGATCTTAGGTCGCAACAGTTACTGGGTAGGATAAGCTTCAGAAAGAGTCACTGCTAAGGAAGTCCACCCATGAAAATAGAAAGAAGCCAATTAGTTGGGGGACAGTGCCTGGTCTCGGCAATAACTCAGGAGTCCAATGAGAACCCAAAAACTAAAAGAGGCCCTCTAAAAGTTTACCAGTCTAGACTTAGACTCTTATAAAGAATAGTTGATTTTATACGACAAATTCCTGTCCCAATGTGCATCAGGATAAAGTTATAACAGCTACAGCAGCAGGATTCCACTGCCTCTTTAGATGAGATGGTCCAGAGAGCCACCAATACTTTTTATAACAGAGAAAAGGAGATGGAGGCCAAGGCCCAGGAAAGGCAGAGCAGGAAAGGCAGAAAAGGAAAGAGATAGGCATGCCCAGATGCTAGTCACCCTCCAGCAAAGCCCTATGGCAAACTCCGAGTCCTTGAAGGACTAGACATGAGGAAAATGCCTATTCTGTAGACAGGCAGGACATTGGGCAAAAGAGTGTCCAAACCGTGTCAAGTCTCCCAAAGCAGCTTGCTACAAATGCCATCAAATGGAAAACTGGGTGGTATTCTGCCCTGGGGACCCAAGAGCCTCAAGGACAAGGGCCAAGCCTTTCCTCACAATGGTTCAACAGGACTGAAGCAGCCCGCTCCAGCCAGCCCACCTGTCATAGACAACCATCACAGGGCTTTAGCCAAGGGAGCAACAGGATATGGTGGGTAGGTCTGAATATTCCTTGGTTGACACAGGGACTACCTACTCTGCCCTGACCTCCTACTCGGGAGCCTTCTCCTCCCAAACCTGTACCATTTTGGGTGCTACAGATAAAAAGTTACAAAAAGATTCACCCAAGCACTTCTTTGTTGCTAGAACTGACAAATATTTTCCCACCAGTTTCTGGTGGTCCCTGAGTGTCCTACTCCCTTATTGGGAAGAGATCCATCTCTGCCTTTGAAATCTTGCAGCTATTGCAGTCCAGATAGAAGATGCTTTAAAACTCTCTTTTGGGGGCAAACTAACCATTTTTACCAGCCACCAAGTGAAAGAACTCCTGAATGGGAGAGACCATTTATGGATGTTTCATCAAAGGATCCTCAGGTATCAAGTAGTGCTGATGGAAAATCCAGGCCTGACTATATCCCCTTCCGAGGTTCTTAACCCAGCTACCCTCCTGCCTACCCCAGAGTGTTCTCTCCCCTTTCACTCTTGCCTAGGAAATTTGAACCCTGGACAACCTAGAGGGATTATCAGAAGATCCTCTGACTAATCCTGAGGAAATCTGGTACACTGATGGAAGCAGCTTTGTCATGGATGGAAAAAGAAGAACTGGATTTGCAGTAGTCTCCAGTTTGGAGACCATAGAGGCCAAATCTTTGCCACCTGGTGAAAGTGAAAGTCACTCTCTAGTGTCCACCTCTTTGTGACCCATGGACTAAACAGTCTATGGAATTCTCTAGGCCAGAATACTGGAGTGGGTAGAATTTCCCTTCTCCAGGGGATCTTCCCAACCCAGGGATTGAACCCAGTCTTGCCACCTGATACTTCAGCCCAATTAGCTGATCTTGTAGCCCTGACTCACGCTTTAGAGCTGGGAACAGGAAAAAGAGTAGCCATTAACACTAACTCCAAGTATGCCTTTCTGGTGCTACATGCACATGCTGCTATTTGGAAAGAAAGAAGCCACTTCACCACCCGAGGGTCCCCAATCAAATATAGTGATTAAATCCTTAGGTTATTAGAGGCAGTCCATCTGCCCTCTGAGGTTTCAGTCTCCTATTGTAAAGGACACCAAAAAGGGAGCATCGAAGTGGCACAAGGGAACCAAGCAGCCAATCAGGCAGCTAAGAGAGCAGCATTACAGAACAAAGACCTAATAGGGGTTGCAACTGTAGTTCCACAGACTAATTTTCCAGAAACTCCCTCATATACTGAGTGTGAGACTCTTAAATTAAGAGTGAGGGCTTTTACTGGGTAGTTCCTAAAGGAGGGACTCCTTTTTTCTGCCTGGTGGTTCCAAAAGGAGGGACTCCTTTTTTCTGCCTGGGAACTTCCAATGGAAGTTGGTTAACTCCTTACATGCCACCACTGGTTTAGGGGAGAAGGCTCTCCAAAGATTACTAGAAAGTTCCTTCAGAGTAACAGGCCTCCAAATGACTATAAGGCAAGTAGCCTCCTCTTGTCCCACTTGCCAGTTAAACAAACCACAAGTTGATCTCAAAGACCCCAGATGGTCCAGCCCATCCAATGGCAGTTGGACTTCACCCAGATGCAAGTTCCTCAAGGATATAAATATCTACTAGTCATGATAGGTACATTTAGAGGATGAATTGAAGGCTTTCCCACCTGGACTGAGAAGGCTGAAGGGATACTAAAAAAAAACCTGCTCCATGAAATCATTCCAAGATTTGACCGGCCCAAGTCATTACCAAGTGACAATGGGATATAATTTACTTCTAAGGCCACCCAAGGGGTCTCTAAAGCATTGGGCATTACTTATTACCTCCATTGCCTGGAGGCCTCAGTCTTCAGGGAAAGTAGAAAGAGCCAACCAATTCTTAAAATCTGAGGTAAAAAAGATAACCCAGGAGATCTCCCTGGGATGGAAGGAGGCTTTAGCAATAGCTCTTCTCCTCACCCATATTGCCCTTAAGGAACAGGTTGGTCTTAATCCTTATGAGATGCTATATGGGAGACATTTTGTTTATATCAATGACCTCTTCCTGGATCCAGAGGCTCAGACCCTCCAGTCTTATACTATGGCCATTGTGGAATTCCAACAAAATATATGCTTGTGGGGTATCAACTAGGACCCCAAAGATTCTAAAGAGCCACCATTATATGCTCCAGGGACTCAAGTCCTAATTAAAGTCTGGAAGGAGGGTCCCCAAAGGCTCAACTTCAGCCCACATGGAAGGGCCCCTACCTTGTAATACTTTCTACCCCCCATAGTAGCCAAGGTACCAGGGCACAACTCCTGGATTCACTCCTCATAAGTCAAGCTGTGGAAGAAAACAGAAGAGGATGCTCAATACACCTTTGAGCTCCTGGGAGATCTCAGATATCTGTTTAGGACTACAAATGACTGCCATTCTAATGAACACCCCAAAACTTAATTTTCTGGGGATAAGATTTCTCAGGATAGCTCTAAAGAACCAACACAGTTTGGCAGGGGTTGTACTCCAAAATAGACAGGAGATAGATCTCCTGATCCCTGAAAAAGAGGGACTTGAGCCATCTTGAATGAGATGTGTTGTTTCTGGGTAAATACCTCCAGCTAAGTTAAAGAAAGTCTCACAAATCCTATGGAATCTCAAAGAATGAGCTGGAGAGTTGTCGAGGTGACTACAATCTCTCTTTGGAGGATCCATCTCCTAGTGAGGGGGAATTTGGAGTTGGCTAAAGCCCCTACTAACCCCTGTTATCACAATATTGATACAGCTTATGATTGCTCCATGTATTATAAATTGTTTAACCCATTTTTTCTCTGCTACAAAATGCTATGCTAGTTCAACAAGGATATCTAAAACTATACCCAACCACAGAAAATATCACTCACCCTTAGATGGACACCATTATAATGACTCTGAGGCTTGAGACTAGCAAGAGTGGGAGGCCCAATGCCCCTTGCCATCCCAGCTCAGCAGGAAGTAATCAGAGACATCTCGACACCCTATTCCTAAAGAATTGGGCCTCCCATATCTTGAGTGGGGAATGTTAGGTGGTTAGAAGAGGGAAAAAGAGTCCAGAATGGCTGTGGCTAAAAGACAAAGAAAGGGAAAAGCCTGGGAAAACAGAACAAAAGAAAATCCGTAGACTGGAGTGAGAACTTTAGGTGGAACAAACACATCCCCTTCTTGGCTAGCCCAGTTTGCATAGGGCAGGCTCAGAGGGGAAGAGACAAAAACATAAAAAGAGGAAATCAAGACAGATTATGCCTCCAGGGTATACTATCCTTTGCTTGCCAAATAAAACTGAGTTGTAACCAAGCTGTGGAACTTCCCTGGTGGCTCACATGGTAAAGCATCTACCTACAATGCGTGAGACCCGGGTTCCATGGACATAGGAGCCTGGTAGGCTACTGTCCATGGGGTCGCAAAGAGTCAGACACGATTGAGTGACTTCACTTCACTTCACTTCCAAGTTGTAACAGTGGTCCACTGTTTATAATCTTTGCTGTGGCAAGAGAGAACCAAGGAAATTACACATTCCTCCAAGAAACAAATAGATGTAAATGCCACATTAGGCTGTTACTTATTAAAGAGAAGAGATTGCAGACTCACTTTACAGTCAAACTGCAAGTCTTTCCTGGGTCTCCGCTTGATGGCCTACTCTATAGAATTTGGACTTGACAAGCTTCTACAGTTACATGACCCAAATCCTTAAACTTAAAAAATAAATAAATAAATAAAACAAATCTATTTATCTATTTAGAAAGACATCTTACTCTGTTTCTCCAGAGAACCCTGACTAATATACTTCTAAATCTTTGGAATTCTCGCAGAATAAGAGTGTCTTTGTTATGCATGGCAAGTCTTTCATCATGCTAATGAGATGACTCAGGATGGGGCCCTAGATAGCTTATTTTAACAAGATGACCCAGGATATGGCTGACAATGTTAGAAAGACTAACCAGATGATTAGAGGGTTCTTTGAGTCCCATGATATCAACTGGACCTCCAGCTAGAAATCTAGTCTCCTGGAAGTGACTTCCCAATCATACCTATACAATGAAACTCAAAAAACCTCCAAACACAGAAGCTCAGTTGAGTTTCTCTAGTTGGCTATATCCTTTGAGTATTGTCATTTATCCGTTTCAGGAGGGAATCAGCATGGAAGTTTCACATCTAGAATCGTTTCAGACTTTGCTTATGTCAGGCAAATGCATGCTCCTTGGTTCTGCCTCGTCACAACAAAGATTTGGAGTGACGGACATTAAAACCCTCGGCACATCACAGTTCTCGGGTCTTGGACAAACCATGTTATAACTCTTAGACAAATCAGTGTTACAGCTCTATTTTATTTAGAAAATAGCAGGAGAATCCATCCTCGAAGTGTGAGGGCATGCCAACCCAAAGACACGAAGAGAAGAGAGTGGAGGAGTGCACCAGGGTGTAGGGGAGGGAGAGAGAGAGAGAGGGAGAGAGAGAGAGAGCACTTTGGCTCCGCTTTTTATATGTTTTTCCCTCCCCCTGGGCCTTCCCTATGCAAATGGGGCTAGCTAGGAGTGCTGTTTGTTCTACCTGAAGTCCTCACTCCAGTCCTCGGACCTTCCTTTGTTCTATTTTCGCGGGTTTTTTCCTTCCTTGTCTTTTGCTGCTGCTGCTGCTGCTGCTAAGTTGCTTCAGACGTGTCCAACTCTGTGTGACCCCATAAATGGCAGCCCACCAGGCTCCTCTGTCCCTGGGATTCTCCAGGCAAGAACACTGGAGTGGGTTACCATTTCCTTCTCCAATGCATGAAAGTGAAAAATGAAAGTGAAGTCGCTCAGTCGTGTCCAACTAGTAGCGACCCCATGGACTGCAGACTACTAGGCTCCTCCATCCATGAGATTTTCTAGGCAAGAGTACTGGAGTAGCTTGCCATTGCCTTCTCCAGGGTGACCCTCAGTCAGTCCGTCAGTTCAGTCGCTCAGTTGTGTCTAAGTCTTTGCGACCCATGAATCGAAGGACGCTAGGCCTTCCTGTCCATCACTAACTCTCATAGTTCACTCAGACTCACATCCATCAAGTCAGTGATACCATCCAGCCATCTCATCCCTTGTCGTCCCCTTCTCCTCTTGCCCCCAATCCCCCCCAGCATCAGAGTATTTTCCAATGAGCCAACACTTCCCATGAGGTGGCCAAAGTACTGGAGTTTCAGAGTTAGCATCATTCCTTCCAAAGATATCCCAGGGCTGATCTCCTTCAGAATGGACTGGTTGGATCTCCTTGCAGTCCAAGGGACTCTCAAGAGTCTTCTCCAACACCACACTTCAAAAGCATCAATTCTTCAGCGCTCAGCCTTCTTCACAGTCCAACTCTCACATCCATACATGACCACAGGAAAAACCATAACCTTGACTAGATGGACCTTAGTCGGCAAAGTAATGTCTCTGCTTTGAATATGCCATCTAGGTTGGTCATCACTTTTCTTCCAAGGAGTAAGCGTCTTTTAATTTCATGGCTGCAGTCACCATCTGCAGTGATTTTGGAGCCCCTAAAATAAAGTCTGACACTGTTTCCACTGTTTCCTTATCTATTTCCCATGAAGTGATGGGGCCGGACACCATGATCTTCGTTTTCTGAATGTTGAGCTTTAAGCCAACCCCCTAAAATTGTCACTAGTGTCTATAAAGTGAGGGCAGTTTTATGGATGACTGTTATTAAACTTAATTTTGGCAAACCCATTGCTGGAAGAGATATGCTACATTAATTTTTAAGTAAAATATATTTATATTTAAATTTCCAAATTATAAAAATTTGCATTACATTTTAGGCTTCAGGGGGCTTATGTCTAGGGACATGAGTTGAATAAGAATCTCATTAATTTCTGACTGCAATGTATCTATGGAATGGTTTTTCTTAGTTTTAACCTTAACTTCAAAAACTATACACTCCATATCCTAGCCTATCCTAGCCACTTCTGACCTTGCTTAAATCATTTAGCTTATATAATTCTCAAATTTTTCATTTGTAAAATGAAAAATTGTGCCTATTATATTTAAAAACTTATATTGAGATCAATTCATAACAATCTACAGACTTTTTCATGAAACAAAATAATAAATATTTTAAAGCCAGTACTACTAGTTTTCTATAGTTTTGGAATGTCAAATTATACTGAGTAATTAGTTTACCAATTTTAGTATAATCTTAATTCTGTAGTTGTAACAGATAAATCAAAAGTAAGCATAGCTTTATTTTAAATCTTTGCAACTGCTTGCTGGCTCTAGTGGTAATGTGAAAAAATTGAAATAGACATTTAAACAAAGCAAAAAATAACTGTCTTGTGTATTTTCAAAATAAACTTTTAAAATTCAATATCCTATTTAAAAACAAAACAAAAAACCTTGGTATGTAAGTGTACCTTAAATGTTGCACTGCATAAATGTGAATAATTTTTACTGTAATTTGACTTTTTTTTTAGGTTTTTCTTTAAAAAGATAGACTTTTAAATAGTGAAACAACCCCAGGGAAGTACTAATCAAAACGGAGTAAATAATCAATAGGCATAACATAATACTGACATCCAGTGGCCACTTAGGCTATTTGCAGAGGGATGTTCTGCTCAGATTATCCATAGTGTTGGTAAGTTTTGTCATGATTATTTAACTTGATGTTATCCACGTGAGAAGCAACTTCCTTATTGGTCACAACATAAGTAATAAATGTAAGGTTAAAGATTGCTTGCTATTAGTAATATGTTTTTCTCTAATAACTTCCACAATTAACAGACTCCCAGAGTATTAAGCAAGCAAAAAACAACAGAAAATAACTACATCTCCCTCGATTCAATATTTATATAGATAATTACCACTTTCCACAAATAATCCTATCGAAACACTTTGATTTTCAGGTTGCTTTTACAGACTTTTTCACATGCTCCTTTGAATACATGTTTTTATTTGTAGCTGAGGTACATGTTTCAGCCAGGATTGTTGTTGCTATTTAGTCACTAAGTCACGTCCAGCTCTTTTGTGACCTCATGGACTGTAACCTGACAGGCTGCTCTGTTCATGGGATTTCCCAGCCAAGAATACTGAAGTGGATTGTCATTTCCTTCTCCAGAGAATCTTCCTGACCGAGGGATAGAATCTGCATCTCCTACACTGACAGGCAGATTCTTTACCACTAAGCCACCAGGGAAGCCCTTCAACCAGGATAGGCTGGGCTATATAGTTATAAATATCCACACACGTTTATTCTTTATTCAAATTACTAGTTAGAAGGAAAAGTATGCTCACTAGAATTACGTATGAGTCCAGACAGACCAGCTCCCATCATGAAACTGCTATTTGCTGTGGAGAAGGAAAGAAAGAGTGAGAGTTCCATGTGTCAGTCAGATGCGATAGTTCACAAAGGTCACAAGAAGGTATTGGCAGAGCCAGTCACTCAGCCACACTCAGCAACAGGGGTCATGCACTGATTCCTAATGTGTACTGGGTGAAGAGAAAGCAGTTGGACGTCAGCACCCTTGAAATTACATCCCTCTGCCTTTGTTCTTTTGCCTTCTTGGTTAGTCTTTCTCCAACATTCTCCTAAATATTCAAGCCTTATGGTTTTAATCCCAAGTTTGAATAACATTTAGGCTGATGATTCTTAAATTTATTTTTTAGCCTATACGTTTCTATTTAGCCAATATCTTACTTAATATATCCATTTGATACCATCAAATCCCTTAAATTAAAAGTGACTGCAATAGAAATTATGTTAATATTCCTGAACTCTTTCTATTTTGAAGTTTCTATATTTGTAAAATGACATT
Organism: Oryx dammah; assembly: GCF_014754425.2. NCBI lineage: Eukaryota > Metazoa > Chordata > Mammalia > Artiodactyla > Bovidae > Oryx > Oryx dammah. The sequence continues at coordinate 9,669 of NW_024080557.1, read as the reverse complement.
CTTTCTGTTAAACTTGCCAAAAATCTAGCAATCATCCTTGAAAATCCTAGGCTATTATTGACTTAGAAGGCCTTCTTTAAAAATTCCATCTTAATAGTGACATTTCCCTGTTCTCAGTGAGGTTCAAGGCTAAGTTCATCAACCAAGTCAAGCTACCTAAGCAATTCAGATCCCGCACACAGTGCTAGAATAGTCAGTGGTAATAACTCTTTGAATCTAGGATGCTAAAGACAGCATCTACATCTGTTAAACTGCCACATTGCTCTGAAAATAAATAGACTGAGGTAAAGAAAGCCAAGTCAACCGATAAGTGAATCCAATTTTTTTTTCACTTGTTTCAACACCTAATACAGCTGTGCTTGTATCTAATAGTAGTCCTGGCTTTTCATGTACATGAGTCAATACATTGCTTTATTTTGTTTAAGGCAATTTTATTTAGATTTTCTGTCACTTGTACCTAAACAAGTTCTAAAGGAAATATACACAAAGACACATATACTTACAGCAGTATTATATGATTTAAGTAATTATATAATGTATTGTTGTGTATTGCATATAGTACTAATATAATATATGTAATAATTATGTGATAATATTGAGGTATTTATAAAATTTACATTAAGTATTATGAAAGTGAAAGTGTTACTCACTCAGCTATGTCTGACTCTTTGAAACCCCATGGTCTATGGCCTGCCAGGCTCTTCTGTCCATGGAATTCTTCAAGCAAGAGTACTGGAGTGGGTAACCATTCCCTCCAGAGGATCTTCCTGACTGGGTCTCCTGCATTGCAGGCAGATAGATTCTTTACTGTCTGAGCCACCAGGGAAGCCCCATAAAGTTTTATATACACCCACTCCAGTGTTCTTGCCTGGAGAATCCCATGGACGGGGGAGCCTGATGGGCTGCCATCTCTGGGGTCGCACAGAGTTGGACACGACTGAAGTGACTTGGCAGCAGCAGCAGCATGCATACATATGTTTATAAATAAATACATATGTATAATGCACACATATATATTACAATAGATAGCATATTTCAATTAATGTAAAAATAATGGATACTTATAAAATACTCACAGGATTTGCAGTATAAAGTAAATTGTATATATATGTTTAGGAAGACTTTGGTTGTAGTCAAGTCTGTGGTTCTGGCTTCCATTTTGGGGATCAGATTTATGGAATTATTAGTATCCAAAGTGACCACTGGGCTTCCCTGGTGGCACTAGTGGTAAAGAACCCACCTGACAATGCAGGAGATATAAGAGCTGTGGGTTTGATCCCTGGGTCAGGAAGATCCCCTGCAGGAGGGAATGGCAATCCCCTCCATTAGTTTTGCCTGGAGAATCCCATGGACAGAGGAACCTGGAGGGCTATAACCCACAGGGTCACAAAGAGTTGGACACAACTGAAGCAACTTAGCATGCATGCAAAGTGACCGTTATGTGTTTTTTCACACACAGAATGATTTTATAGTTAGTTATGTGATGTCTATGGTGATTTCCATTTTTCTGCTCATGTGATCTGAAGCAGGGGCCCAGACTCAAGAGACCGACTAGCTATTCTACCCACATTTGCATCACCTGCATGAGCCAATACTTATAGGAAAACAGTGGTCAAATTTCTGAATGAAGGTCAAGGTTTTCCTATACATTCCTGTTTCAGAATTTTTCTTTCCTAACCTGTCATTTTATGTTGGAAATGTAATTGTTGAAAAAGAACTAGAGAGAACATTTAAAAACAGACTGGAAAGAACTTAATAATAATTTACACAAGTTTTGATTCAAAATATTTATCATTTAGATGGGCTGAAGAAACTACTTCACCTCTTTCTGATGTGAGTATTTGGCTTCATAAGGAAAATAAAAGCCCACAATTTGCAAAAGTCAGATCAATTTTGTCTGTCTGGTTTTTTATGTTACATGAGGGCCACAGACTAGCTGGTACCTAAAATAATCTCTTCCTTATTTTCAAAGTCGGGTTTTCTAAAATTGTGTTTTAGAGGCCACAGTCTCTGAATCAGATGCTCTGTGTGACTTTTGGGAATCTGTACTTTAAGCAATGCATCCAGTGATTTTATGTGTCTCTAAACTCAAAATCTAATGTTTTAAGCCAGGAGCTTAAAAGCTGAAAAACAAAAGAAAAAAAAATCCTATTTAATCAACATTTTTAAGGCTCAAGCATATTATTGACTGAAATCTTGGGGTGCTAATAAATCTGTTTTTGTGTCTTCCTTTTCTTATTAATTCCTTTATACCACGGATAGAATTCCTATAAACTACAGTGGGCACTGATGACATGAAAGAAGTGGAAAAATAGACCCACTTAAGTAGGACTTTCTGCCTTGTGTTCATAGGAAAGCAGGAAAGAGAAGGAACAGAGTAGGTGCTGGTCTGCACCCTGCAGGCCTACAAGCCCTGTGCTCAGCCTCAAGACCAAACAAAGAACCCAAGTCAGTGACGAAGACACCAATGGTTTAATGGGTAGGGTGAATCTTACATTTCTGAAGCAAGGCCCTGGAGGGACACCACATTGTGTGCCACAGACAGCAGCAACGGGTAGGATATGACAGCAGTCTTTGCTCCTAGCAAGGAGAGGAGGTTCCCAATTATAGGAGAAATTGAAGTCAGGTTGGCTCATCAGTTATAAGTACCAGGAGAAATCAGGAGAGGGGCATGCCCTCTCACTGCCCCTGTGATAAGCTATCTTGGTGAAGATGTTCTGATCTAAAGATAAGAACAATCACTAGCTGAGGAAGTCAAATATTTGGGAAGGTCAGTTGTTTATGGGTAGCGTGTAAGTGAAGCAGGCACTGGTTTAGCAGCAGGGAATGTTCACAGAGCACAGGAACAGTTTTCTTGTGTGCTTTGACCATACAGAATGACTGAACAGAATATAATTGAGCATATTGGAAGAGATTACTACAAAAAAAAAAAAAAACAGAAAAAAAAACTGGGAGAAATTTTACTTACCAAATTTCTTAGTACCATTTTCTTGAACTGTTTAGTAAAACAAAATTTTGTCTAATTAACCAGCACACATAAACTACTGGGCTAACGTGATTTAACCACTTGCTCACAATTCCTGTTGTGAATTGATTACCTCCACGAGTTAAGCTAAAGGCTTTGTATCAATTAGTAATTGTAATTGAAGCTGAATGTAATTAATTATATAATTCTGGAATATTAATATTAAATCCCATTCTAATCACATGATGAAACTGAATCATTATGAAGAATTCACTTAGGTGTGAGTAAAACCTCTGTAAGGGATTTGTTGGACATTTTTATTAGGAACAACAATAAAATTACTTTCACCTATAAAATGATACATGTTAGACTTCAGGCAATTATTAATTATAATTAGTGAAATCTGTCTCTTTTTTTGTCATATCATAAACTCTTCTTTGTTCCCTAACTCTTTTTAAATAAAATTGCCTGATAGACTGAAGCCAATTCTTTCCCTTCCCCTATCTTTCTGTAGTAATTTTCTTATAATTTTTGAATTGTAATTCACATAGCTATTTTCTAAATAACTGCATAAAGTTAGTAGATTAGGTTCAGCAAATATAATACACAGCAAGTGTATAAACACTCACCCATTCTTTACCCATATTTGATATTCAAAGCTGAAAAGGACATTTTTCCTCTGTGTGTGTAATTTAAATAATTTTTTCATGGAGAGCTCCAAGCACCTACTAACAATAGGTCAAACCAAGCAAATAAAATGCAATCTTTTTGCCAACCCATCATTAGTTTATTAGCTATTCATATAGATTAAGAATTTCCCATTAACTTTTGTTGTTTCAATGCCCAGCACATTTGGGCCCTATGGTAATTATGCAGAAAGATAATATGAAGAGATGGAGACTCACTTCTATCAATATATCATCTATCTTATACATATTCATGCCAGAACTGATAATTACTAAAGACTATGGACCGAGAGTTGGACCGTAAAGAAGGCTGAGCACCAAAGAACTGATGTTTTTGAGTTATGGTGCTGGATAAGACTCTTGAGAGTCCCTTAGCCTGTAAGGAGATCAAACCAGGCAATTCTAAAGGAAATCACCACTGAATATTCGTTGGAAGGACTGAAGCTGAAGCTGAAGCTCCAATACTTTGGCCATCTGATGCCATCTAAAAACAAAGAGAAAAGAAAAAAAAAAAAACTATTCATTGAACAAAATAGACTAAAAATCAGATTTAACATGGCTATCTCTTTCCTGGTCTTCAGTGGACCTCTGCAACTTTTGTCTCATTTTATAACCCTCACTTTCCCATGAATATTACTAAATCTTTGCGTGAAAGCATAATTTATCTGAAAAAACAGTAGCTATCTGGATTTTTATTCTTTCTCAATGTTTTTGCTCTTTTCTTTCAGAATAGTTAAAAAGAGCTGAAACTCCCCAAATCATGAATTAATAATTTATGCAAGTTAACAGTTTTCCTATTTAAAACTGCTTTAAGATAAAAACAAAAATTAATATGGCAGGTGACTGTTTTAATTTTGTGACTGGTTGAGGATTACTTTATGTTTGAACCTTTATTCAGTATTTAGTATTTTTGAAGTTCATTAGTTATAGTAATGGAAAGTAGGGTCTGGCTGCTCACTGCTCAAAAGCCAATAAGGTGGAGAAGCTGGTGGGAAAGAATTTTTGCCTTTTTTCAGATACCAACAATAGGGGCTTGGGGCGAAGGAATTTCTGATCCAACGGCTGACTCCCCTGAAATCACTAGGTAAGAGCTTTTATAGACAGGGGCTACATGCAGAAACAGCACAGTCAGCTGACAGTCATCTTGAAACTGGTCATGCAGTGGTTTGATCAGTAGCATTGTGCTTGTTTTAAGTACAGTGAATGTTCAGTTTCAGGGTCAGTTTGTTCCCTTTTCCTTGAAGCCAGATCTTGGAATGTCGCAGCTAAAGTCATGCCTACACTTTGGTGATCAAGTCATTAATTTCTTTCACCTGGTGTGGCTTTCAGTATCTGTAGGACAGCTTACAGGATATATAGCTCAGAATATTATCGATAGCCCTGAGAAGGAAGTAAAGATCCTACTTTGCTTACTAACTAAATTGTTATTGTTTTGTCCTGTTTGACAGATTTTCTTTGCTTCTGCGTTTTTTCACTTCTCTAAGGTGAGCGCCAAAGAATTGATGCTTTTGAACTGTGGTGTTGGAGAAGACTCTTGAGAGTCCCTTGGACTGCAAGGAGATCCAACCAGTCCATTCTGAAGGAGATCAGCCCTGGGATTTCTTTGGAGGGAATGATGCTAAAGCTGAAACTCCAGTACATTAGCCACCTCGTGTTAAGAGTTGACTCATTGGAAAAGACTCTGATGCTGGGAAGGATTGGAGGCAGGAGGAGAAGAGGACAACAGAGGATGAGATGGCTAGATGGCATCATTGATTCAATGGACAAGAGTCTGAGTGAACTCCGGGATTTGGTGATGGACAGGGAGGCCTGGTGTGCTGCGATTCATGAGATCTCAAAGAGTCGGACACGACTGAGCGACTGAACTGAACTGAACTGAATTAAACTTATTCCTCAGCTAAGTTTTTGCAGAGACAAAAGGCAGGCTAAAGACATAGGGAACATAAGCCCTACATAGGGCCCTGCTCCATTTCACTATAATTTTTAAAAATCTCCTTACAGACTGTTTTAGAATAAGTATCCACTGTGTTTCATGGTCTGTGTCTGAATCTCCATTGAATAATGTTGATAAAGATTACTTTTGTATAGGGTACTTTAAATACACATTGCCTGTAATTACTCTCTGTCAATAAAGTAAAAAAAGATTGTGTCTGATATAACTCCCTTGACCACCAAGATAGATCTCTATTTCCATTCTATATCCTTTTTGCTCATGCTTTAAATTTCTTCATTCTGTAATCTCATATAATTTTGCACAGAATTATTTAATTATATGTGTATCTTTTATTGCCCAGAGAGTCTTTCTACTCTGTCCTTGTAAATATGTACCATGTATAAATAAAACAGTTCTTGGAATATAGCAGGTGTTTATTAAATATTTTTGAAGAAATATATAGTTAGTCCATAATTGGAAATGCACAAAAAACAGTTTTAATTTAAAACTCTTTTCATTTTTATCACAGTTTTGTTATTGTTGTGATATGCAACAAAACAAAAGTGATTGGGTTATTCTAAAATTCCACATTACAAATTAGGTTAAGATTTTACAATCCAATTAGATATAATGTTTTCACATAAATAAAATTATCTATTGTCTTATAAAACAAGAGAAAAATTGAAATGGACTTTACCGCATATTTGAGCTTAGAATATTGAAGTAAAATTTAAAATACCAATACAGGACAAGCTTACTATTATTCCTGTAAATATGTTGAAAGATATATAGCTAATCATTTGTTTTCTACTTTCCTCAGTTCACTTCAGTCGCTCAGTCGTGTCCGAGTCTTTGCGACCCCATGAATTGCAGCACACCAGGCCTCCCTGTCCATCACCAAATCCCGGAGTTCACTCAGACTCCCATCCATTGAGTCAGTGATGCCATCCAGCCATCTCATCCTTGGTCGTCCCCTTCTCCTCCTGCCCCCAATCCCTCCCAGCATCAGAGTCTTTTCCAATGAGCCAACTCTTCCCATGAGGTGGCCAAAGTACTGGAGTTTCAGCTTTAGCATCATTCCTTCCAAAGAACACCCAGGACAGATCTCCTTCAGAATGGACTGGTTGGATCTCCTTGCAGTCCAAGGGACTCTCAAGAGTCTTCTCCAACACCACAGTTCAAACACATCAATTCTTTGGCACTCAGCCTTCTTCACAGTCCAACTCTCACATCCATACATGACCACAGGAAAAACCATAGCCTTGACTAGATGGACCTTAGTCGGCAAAGTGATGTCTCTGCTTTTGAATATGCTATCTAGGTTAGTCATAACTTTTCTTCCAAGGAGTAAGCATCTTTTAATTTCATGGCTGCAGTCACCATCTGCAGTGATTTTGGAGCCCCCCAAAATAAAGTCTGACACTGTTTCAACTGTTTCCCCATCTAGTTTCCATGAAGTGATGGGACCGGATGCCATGATCTTCATTTTCTGGATGTTGAGCTTTAAGCCAACTTTTTCACTCTCCTCTTTCACTTTCATCAAGAGGCTTTTTAGTTCCTCTTCACTTTCTGCCATAAGGGTGGTGTCATCTGCATATCTGAAGTTATTGATATTTCTCCCGGCAATCTTGATTCCAGCTTGTGTTTCTTCCAGTCCAGCACTTCTCATGATGTACTCTGCATATAAGTTAAATAAGTATGGTGACAGTATACAGCCTTGACGTACTCCTTTTCCTATTTGGAACCAGTCTGTTGTTCCATGTCCAGTTCTAACTGTTGCTTCCTGGCCTGGATACACATTTCTCAAGAGGCAAGTCAGGTGGTCTGGTATTCACATCTCTTTTGGAATTTTCCACAGTTTATTGTGATCCACACAGTCAAAGGCTGTGGCATAGTCAATAAAGCAGAAATAGATGTTTTTCTGGAACTTTCTTGCTTTTTCCATGATCCAGCGGATGTTGGCAATTTGATCTCTGGTTCCTCTGCCTTTTCTAAAACCAGCTTGAACATCAGGAAGTTCACAGTTCATGTATTGCTAAAGCCTGGCTTGGAGAATTTTGAGCATTACTTTACTAGTGTGTGAGATGAGTGCAATTGTGTGGTAGTTTGAGCATTCTTTGGCATTGCCTTTCTTTGGGATTGGAATGAAAACTGACCTTTTCCAGTCCTGAGGCCACTGCTGAGTTTTCCCAATTTGCTGGCATATTGAGTGCAGCACTTTCACAGCATCATCTTTCAGGATTTGAAGCAGCTCAACTGGAATTCCATCACCTCCACTACTTTTGTTTGTAGTGATGCTTTCTAAGGCCCACTTGACTTCACATTCCAGGATGTCTGGCTCTAGATGAGTGATCACACCATCGTGATTATCCGGGTTCTGAAGATGTTTTTTGTACAGTTCTTCTGTTTATTCTTGCCATCTCTTGTTAATATCTTCCTCTTCTGTTAGGTCCAGATCATTTTTTGTCCTTTATCGAGCCCATCTTTGCATGAAATGTTCCCTTGGTATCTCTAATTTTCTTCCCATTCTGTTGTTTTCCTCGATTTCTTTTCATTGATCACTGAAGAAGGCTTTCTTATCTCTTCTTGCTATTCTTTGGAACTCTGCATTCAGAGGCTTATATCTTTCCTTTTCTCCTTTGCTTTTCACTTTTCTTCACAGCTATTTGTAAGGCTTCCCCAGACAGCCATTTTGCTTTTTTGCATTTCTTTTCCATGGGGATGGACTTGATCCCTGTCTCCTGTACAATGTCACGAACCTCATTCCATAGTTCATGAGGCACTCTATCTATCTGATCTAGGCCCTTAAATCTATTTCTCACTTCCACCGTATAATCATAAGGGATTTGATTTAGGTCATACATGAATGGTCTAGGGTTTTCCCTGTGTTCTTCAATTTGAGTCTGAATTTGGTAATAAGGAGTTCATGATCTGAGCCACAGTCAGCTCCTGGTCTTGTTTTTGTTGACTGTATAGAGCTTCTCCATCTTTTGCTGCAGAGAATATAATCAATCTGATTCCGGTTTTGACCATCTGGTGATGTCCATGTGTAGAGTCTTCTCTTGTGTTATTGGAAGAGGGTGTTTGCTATGACCAGTGCATTTTCTTGGCAAAACTCTATTAGTCTTTGCCCTGCTTCATTCCACATTCCAAAGCCAAATTTGCCTGTTACTCCAGGTGTTTCTTGACTTCCTCCTTTTGCATTCCAGTCCCCTATAATGAAAAGGACATCTTTTTGGGGGGTTAGTTCTAAAAGGTCTTGTAGGTCTTCATAGAACTGTTCAACTTCAGCTTCTTCAGCATTACTGGTTGGGGCATAGACTTGGATTATGGTGATATTGAATGGTTTGCCTTGGAGATGAACAGAGATCATTCTGTCATTTTTGAAACTGCATCCAAGTACTGCATTTCAGACTCTTTTGTTGACCATGTTGGCTACTCCATTTCTTCTGAGGGATTCCTGCCCACAGTAGTAGATATAATGGTCATCTGAGTTAAATTCACCCATTCCAGTCCATTTTAGTTCTCTGATTCCTAGAATGTTGATGTTCACCCTTGCCATCTCTTGTTTGACCACTTCCAATTTGCCTTGATTCATGGACCTGACATTCCAGGTTCCTATGCAATATTGCTGTTTACAGCATCGGATCTTGCTTCTCTCACCAGTCACATCCACAACTGGGTATTGTTTTATGCTTTGGCTCCATCCCTTCATTCTTTCTGGAGTTATTCTTCACTGACCTCCAGTAGCATATTGGGCACCTACTGACCTGGGGAGTTCCTCTTTCAGTATCCTATCATTTTGCCTTTTCATACTGTTTGTGGGGTTCTCAAGCAAGAATACTGGAGTGGTTTGCCATTCCCTTCTCCAGTGGACCACATTCTGTCAGACCTCTTCACCATGACCCACCCATCTTGGGTTGCCCCGCAGGCATGGCCTGGTTTCATTGAGTTAGACAAGGTTGAGGTCCTAGTGTGATTAGATTGACTAGTTTTCTGTGAGTATGGTTTCAGTGTGTCTGCCCTCTGATGCCCTCTTGCAACACCTACCATCTTACTTGGGTTTCTCTTACCTTGGGCATGGG